>NC_057922.1:3383314-3688073 GCF_018873765.1 Telopea speciosissima
TACCTTGCAACAGCCTCTGTGTTGGTGACCGGATTGTTGTACTGCCTGGAGTGAGTAAACTGGTCCTTCTGTTTCCTTTGGTTACCATTTGTACTTTCTCATTCTTCTTGAATGAAACAATCGAAGGGGATGGATTTCCACATGCCCTTAACAGGAACCCGAATGCACGTCCTTAATAACTTCCATGTGCAGTTTAATTGGGGCCAAATTTTGTGTATGTGTTGCCCACATAATCATCTGACCATGGTTAAAATTTCAGAGAGTACATTCCCATGTGTCATTACAGAGGTTTAATAACAGTTTGAAAAGTCTAGAAATTGAACTCAACATGAAATCAACAAGAACAGTTGAAACTTGAAAGTCAAGGGGGAAAGGCCATACATGGTGGGACATATCATTGAGATAGACCACAGAACGGGAAAAAAAAAAAGACCACCAAGTTTGACAAGTGGGCAATCCAAATCTAATCAAAGGTCAACCTGCAAATTATCTTTCCACGTGGCTGAAAAGTGGTAGACATGCAAGAATATTTTCCTAGTGCGGGCACGCAGGAAATGTTTTGCGTTCTTAGGTTGAATACTCCTGTTCATTCTCCTAGCTATGCTAGTTTTATTGAACCTCTGTACATTTGCATGTTTCACTTTTATGTTCTGGTGCGTTATCCATTTACAATTTTTGCACAGAAGTTGATCGTTTTTTGCTTTATCAGTTGAACATTGAGAATTGCAGGCCATGGTGCACCATTTGTTTCCTGTTAGTGAAAAAGTTTTATTGTAGTTTTTGCTGATTTATCTTATGTAAATCCTTGGATGTGAATTCTTTCAATGTTCAGGACCGAATTCCAGCAGATGGAATTGTTAGAGCTGGTAGAAGCACAGTTGATGAATCAAGTTTCACAGGGGAGCCACTTCCAGTAACAAAACTCGCTGGGGTATTACCTCCATATCAATTTATATGTAAATATTTTTGAGACACCGGTATCCAGTTCAGAAGGAATATTTTAGAGGGCTTGTCTTCACAGTTGTGATTTTAGCAATTATTTATATAATATGTTATCTCAACATATTATCAAAGCTAATGTGAATTTTATTTATGTCCTAGTCTGAAGTTGCGGCAGGAAGCATGAACTTGAACGGTATGCTTACTGTTCAAGTGAGAAAGCCGGGTGGTGAGACTGTGATGGGAGACATTGTTCGTTTGGTAGAAGAAGCACAGAATAGGGAAGCTCCTGTACAGCAATTGGCTGACAAGGTCCTCCTTTCTCCATCTCATTTCAATGAAAAGGCAGAATAGGAACTTATTTTGGGTAGTGGTTTTACTGGAAGGTTGATGAATTAGGTTCAGGAAATTCCAGGTTTTGATATTTAGAATGTTTTGATTTTGATTTACACATGGTCAACTTACTCCTGCAGAATTTCCAGTCCTATATAAATCCTTAAATGTTCTTGTATTTTTTATCAATCTTTTTTATGGTCAAACACTCAGAATCTTCCAGTTTCCCACCAACCAAGTGGTTTTTACTTGATCTGCAGTTCCAAACCTAGAGAATTGGGTTTGTAACAAGATCCCATTGGAAACTTAAACCAGAATGTGGGCTACTTAACCATCAGGTCTGAGAGTAAAAAGGTCATTGTGGCAAAATAGAACTCAATTTCAGGAGGGGAGAGAGGTTGTTGACTCTCTCAGAGAGAATGCTAAAAACAAGCACTGTATTAACTTTCACAAAGCAGTGCCAGGAATATATCCTCTCAAGGCCTGAAAGTTAATGCGAGAATCTGGCCATGCTATGTTCTGTTAAATCCTGTGTGTTGCAATCTTTTGTACTCCCTTGATCCATGTTCTTGTTGATCTCACCCTTGTTATTTATTATTTTCTCAATCATTATTATTTAGGAGTAAGTGAATAACTGCTTCTCTCTCTCTCTCTCTCTCTCTCTCTGTGAGCTGGCGTGTGTGTTCAGGGGTGCTTCATGCTTGTGCCTATGCCCGCTTTTGTGCGATCTAGTCCTATATGATTTTGTACATGTAATGGATATCTACTTTCGAGGGCGGGCCTTGGTGCAACGGTATAGGTTGCTCGGGTTCGAGTCTGGAAACAGCCTCTCTACGAAAGCAGGGGTAGGGTTGCGTACATTTTGACCTTCCCGGACCCTGCAGTGGCGGGAGCCTCATGCACTGGGTATGCCCTTCTAATGGATATCTACTTTCACCATCTTATCCACAACTATTGTACATGTATTTGTTTTCAAATTTTTCTCTACCTCAAAATCTTCCACATTTTACCTTAGCATTCTGTTCTCTTAGCTGTGTTAAATAACGACCCTTATATTTCTCAAATCAGATAGAGAGGGAGAGAGAGTTGTTCTTTTTTTTTTTTTTTTTTTTTTTGAGCATTGCAATTTCTATATATACATGTACAGGTTTCATGGTTGTTGCATGCATAATTTTGATTTTCAAACTGGCACTTCTGTGCATTGGTGTTTGAATATGACTGATCATTTAAGCAATAGAGTATATTGAGTGGTTGGAATTAGGACTTCAGAGCATAGTTAATAATTTCACATGGTTTAGGTTTTCTTTTTTTGGCCACAAGACCGAGAGATTATATAGGTGTGGAACTTATGATTTAAATTTGTGACGTGTTCAGTATTTGTGAGTTTGTTTCTGAACTAAATTAACTGTGTAATCCATCACTTGAGGAACAATATGTAAGATATTGGGATGACTGAAAAAATGTTGAATGTGAGAATAGGTTTTTGTCACTTTTATTTTACAAATCTTTATCTTACACCTTTGTTGGAGATCATTATATATATATATATATATATATATATATATATATATATATATATATATATATATATATATATATATGTTCATATGTATTGCTATTTGTAAATATAGTCACCAAAAGGTTAGAACTGTATATTTAAATGAAATGACTGCAATATCTGGAAAATTCATTTCTGTCACCAGACCAAAATGAAATTTACGACTAAGCTTTGGAGTACATTCATGCTTGTCTAGACACCTCTATTGTACTAATAAGCACTTTCTTCTGCCTTCAAGTATTTGGCATGCCCTTCGTATGAGCAAAGTTTCTCAAATGTCTTTTATGGAACTTGTAAGTTTTGGAAACGAATTTTATATCCATTCTATGAATTTTTTTCTCCAAATGACTTAAGACCTAGAAAAGAGAAATTTTGTGATAGCAAAGATTTTTTTTTTCATTCTTGCTAACTGCTTTTCTCCAAATGGCTTGCAATACTGAAAGTAATATATTGATACACTAATTGAATACTGTACCTTCACTTAACATGTTATACATCTCTGTAGTAGTATTTCAAGTTTCAACCATGTCAAGTGGCTGTCATTATATCCAGCTTTATATCTTTCTACCATGCCGGTAAGTTACTTTTGATGCTATGGGATGTGTTTTTTATTATACCAGGTTGCTGGGAAGTTCACATATGGAGTCATGGCACTATCAGCTGCAACTTTTGTGTTTTGGAATGTGTTTGGAATGCACATCCTACCTGCCAACATTCATCATGGAAATCCACTTTCACTGGCATTGCAGCTCTCCTGTAGTGTTCTGGTATGCTGCTCTGGATCTAACTCTTGTACTCAATTTATCTTCAAATTTTCATTTTTTAGGGTAATGTAAGCCCCATTTAAAATTGGGCCGGCATTAATACTGGTTTGCGTTGGGCCTTAATTTTTGGTTTTTATTATTATAATGAGCCTGTGTCAAAACCCGATCTCAACATCCAGAATCTGTGAAGAAGAGAACTGAGAGAGAGCAAGAGAATACAATATTGATGGAGAGAAGAGAACCCTTAGAGCCAATGAATGAATCCTATCATGGCCTAGGCTAAAGATTTATATTGTCATTAATGGTAGAGTCCAATAAGGAGTTAATTAATAAAGAACCAAAGACAAAGAAAGACATAACATGAACATGGCTCTAACCAAACACTACTAGCTAATAAGACTAGTAACGATATATTAAGGAGGGGAATTCCCCCTCACGCTATACACTTAACAGAGCTGAAATATAAAGCCCAAAAGTGAGGGTTTTAAAGGGTACACAAGATTAATATTTTATTTTGGTCGGTCCCATGTTGGTGTTGCTAGGTGGTTAGGAGAATAGTTTTTAGTCAATGAATTATTTTAGGAAATCTAAAACCCTAAAGTCCTTAGTTGTTCAAGAGTCCTAGTTAGAGAAGTCCAAATGTTTGATTAGTAGTTAAGTTGAGCTAGGAGGTTTTTTTTATTATTATTTATTTTCAATAAATAAGCATTGTAACCACCTCCATCGATTATGGCTAATGGATCGATTTATTTGCTTTGCCAATAGGCTAGCTGGATTTTCTCTACCTTCTCTCAATTTGGTGAGGGAAAATTCTCTCCTCCTATTCAAGGTTTTAGGACTTGATTTCGCCCATGGTTTTGACCAGCCACGAAACCGAGTTCTGCCGAGATCTTGGCGACTTGGTGTATTTTTTCCAGTTAAGACTCGGTGGTGGGTTTCGGTGGCCATATGGCCAAGGTAGGTCCTGAAACTTGAAATCCACCCTATTTTAGGCCTTTAAACACAATGGAAACATTAGCTTTTACAAATTCAAACCCAAAATGGTACTTTGACTTTGGACCCTAGGTCGGTAGTCTATGGCGTAGGTGAGCTCTACCATAGGGTATTCCACACAATATTTGGAACACATAATTAAAGTAGAAGTGTAAAACAACTTAATTAAGCATTAGCAATTAAAAACCGGAAACCATAAACCATTTAATGCATTAGGCATCATATTCATAATCATACATGGTTTGTTAAAAATTGTTAGAAACTTAGAAAGAGACATAGATTAAACAAATACAAGTATAACAAGCCCTAGGATCCTAGTAGCTAGTACTGAAACGAGTTTCGGGCTGGATCATCAAAACGACCATATTGTTGTTGTTGTTGTCGAATCAAGCTCTACTCTGATTGAATCACAAACGCTGGTCATGACATATTATGCTGGAAGTAACGCTCGTAGTCATCCACAACAGCCCTATAAATGGAATCATCAGCATACTGGAGGTACCCTAACCTAGGGTATATATCTCTTAAACGTACGGAACTCAATTGAGAGATACCTCTACTAGATGGTGCCCGTGGAACAGGAACTAGCACCGACATGTCTAGCTGAGGGGCCAGGAACCCAAAGATGTTTTCCACAAAACCTGACCCAGTGTGTGACTGACCCTCATACTCATAGGTAGAGGGTAATGATGATGAAGAGCTGGCCTGCCCAAACTGACCATACCCAGTATAGTGCCCATACTCGGAACCGATGCTCTCTGTGCCATATATGGATGATGGTGCACGCCACTGCTCCCCATGAATTCCACTCTCCATACTTATGCCTCCAATAGTATCAGCCAAGCTCTTGATCATGTCATCCATGCTATCTTGCTGCTCCCCAACTGATGGTGAAAATCGAAGTCCACCATTGTCCTCATCCTGTGTGGCATGAGTGTATTGAATCTCTCCTGTGAAGCGCATTAGCTCAGGCATAGGCTCAGGCTCAGGCTCCGGGTAGTGATACCTCTCGCATATAAAAACCATGGACTACAAACAAGTATTCATGGTGGATCTAAGCAAAAAGTAGTTTTTGAGAAGAGTTTTTTACCTAACACTGTTTTTGAGAAGAAATGTAACTCCTCCTTTGTACTTGAAGCTTCAATCAACAATCTTTAATCTTCAATCTTCAATCTCCAGCAGTTTGTGACATTTCCTAACAAAAATAGTGAAAAGCACAAGTTTGGAGGAATTTTTCAAACCAGAGAGGCGAGATATGTTGAGTTAGGTGAATTTTGTCGAGTTCTGGGTCGAAATTGTGTATTTATAACAATAGTACTGGGCCTGGTTCGACCGAGATGAACCAAAATCGAAACAAGCACCGAAATCTCACCGAGATAGCGAGATTTCGGTTGAGATATATATTATATATTGTCATGCATCTCGTTTCAGTAGGCCACGAAACTGAGATAAAAAGCGAGATCTTGTACCATGCGCCTATTTTTCTCTCTCTCTCTCCTATGATCCTATCGCAACTTAGTTCTCCCTATTTTCTCTCCTGCAATCTGTCTTCTCTTTCTCCCTTCTTTCTTAATCAATTTCTAATTTCAGTCCCTACTTTCTCTTTCATCTTCTCCCTCCTATAATTAGCACAGCTTGTCTTCTCCCCCTCCATCTTCCTTCCATCGAAAGCTAATTTCCATGTCCTAAAATTTAGGATTCTTTCTTCCCTATTTTATCTCTCATAACAACCATCAATCCCCTTTTTTTCTCTTTATTCCACCTCATCAAATTCAAACACTTGACTATCATATGACTGATTTTATCATGGAAATTGTTTATCCTCCAAATCTAATGTATTCTCTCAAAATCTGACCAGGGGAATATTGATAATGGATACTATGCATACACCTATGCAACATCTTCTTTTCCATGTGCGCAGGGTACTTTTGTACTTCTCAGTATCAATTTTCATCTTCCTTTCAGTAAAGCAGTGCATCAAATGCTTCCTTGTTTCCAGGATGAGTATATTCGTTTTTGTTAGCAGAACTGAGAATGGGAGAATGGCTTGAATGATCAATGAGATCAGTCAAGCTCACTATTTATAATAATAACAGAGATTACAAGGGGAAACACTATTCACGACACTGTTCACATGAACAGTGTCACGACCCTAATTACATTTCTACCCTTGCTCATAAATACATAAATAAAAAATAAATAAAACACCCAAAAGACCAGAATACCCCCATGGTATTCTGGTGTACATATTCCAACACTCCCCCTCAAGCTGGAGTATACAAATAAGTAAAGAAGCTCCAGCTTGAACTAATAAGAAAAAATAATGCTAACACTCCAACATTCTAACACGCCCCCTTAAGTTGGCGCATATACGGCACTAATGCCCAACTTGAACAAAATAGGGAGTAACGGAGTTGTAGCAAATTCCATTCCAGCTTGACACACAGACGGATGAATGAAGCTCCCAAATAAACCTTCAAGAACTTGAAATAATTGATCTTCAAAACCTGGGCAAACTTGATCAACAAAGTTTTCACCAATCTTCAATAGCTGTCCAGTGATGAATCTCAGAGTGTCATAGTGATGTAAAATCTTGAAGTGAAAAACTAGGGCAGCAAGCAGCGGAAACAACTGAATCAACCCAACTATAAATCCTCAAATAGGCACTGTAATCCTCAAATAGGCAGGCAACAACCAAATATCTTCAATACTTTCAATACTTCAATCTCCCCCTTACGGCAAACTCAACCCAATAACAAAGAATACCTAATGGCAATGGTGGAGAAACACTGATCTTCTATGTTTTGCACCAATGTTCCTGCAAGTTCTGCATTCTGCAATGTCTACAGGTGTATTTTACATAACCCCCCCCCCTTTACGTGTAGTATTACACGTGAACAAATAACGAAGATGATGTAAGAATTAGGGCAAAAGTATGATCTTCCAGAATTTTTCCAAAGGTGCTACAGGTAATTAAAAAAAAAAGGAATGGCAAATTAGAGTATACCATAAACTTTCAAAGTGGTTATGGGTAAATGCCAAAGGTATGATATAGGAGATGGGTAAGTGAAAAAGGCAATGGGATAAAGAATCATGGAGAAAAAACAATGCAACATAGCAATTTACGACCTTCTTCAATCGATCAAACAAACTTCTTGGATGGAAACTCCTGCATGGGAGAAACACCAAACTCCAATTTGCAAATCTAATAAGAAAACAGATCTTATATGAAGCAAGGAAAGGCTCCAATCTTCAAGGCTTGAGCAATCTTCAAACAAGGAAGAACCAATGTGCAAAACTCCAATCTATAAACTCCCATATGCTGAATAGAACTAATGAAGATATCTGGGCAGAATTGATGTAATAAGCTTCTAGAAAAACTTGGACCAGATCTGAATTAGAGAACAATGCTCGGATCAAGTTCTCAAAGTAAGCTGGATATGAACCAATAGAAAAGCTTCACACAACTGAATAGATTCGTAGTCGCAACCAATAACCATGAACACACTGTTGTTATCCCAAATAAACTGATCTCCAAGGTAGTAGATTCAACTCTTCAACAATGTAAAAGAACTTCGATCTCCAATAGTAGGATACTCAGTCTCAAAACCAGGGCAGCATTAGTCCTCATAAAGGCAGTAGTAACAAGTTAACCAGTCATGCTTACAGAAGCCAATCAACAGAACCAGTAAGGGATGTAGTAAAGCTCAATAGAACCAGCAAGTAGAAGACAATAACTCAGCAGATCCAATAGGAATTGATGCAGCCAGTCACAGAGGAACCAAATAAATATAGATTGATAGTTGGAGGAATCGATCATAAGAAAGAAACCTGAATTTGTTCAAAAAATACTCCAAGGATAATGCTGAAATTTGGGTCGAACACTCCTCCGGTATGTATAAGACTCCCCTCAAAAAATCAGCTTGATAAGACAGCCCTAACCCTAAGGAGGGTTTTGGATAACCCTGAAAGTGAGATTGATATAGGGAAAGGGGGCTTCAATTGCTGATGTAGACTTGCAATAGATGCTGATTAGTACTGCTTGAATGGGACCTCCAATGCAAACAACCAATCTCCAGTTAGAATGAGACTTGGTCTTCAAGAGGGAGAGACACCAAAAAATTTGTAGAAAAGTAGGGCAGCAGCTATCGCAATAAATAGACCTTCTTCAAGCCATGAATTGATGAAGTAGAGTGTCTCTTTTAATGTTAGAACCACCTCCAAAGC
Source organism: Telopea speciosissima (assembly GCF_018873765.1). Taxonomy (NCBI): domain Eukaryota; kingdom Viridiplantae; phylum Streptophyta; class Magnoliopsida; order Proteales; family Proteaceae; genus Telopea; species Telopea speciosissima. The sequence continues at coordinate 3,392,129 of NC_057922.1, forward strand.
ACTATAGCAGCTCATCCCTATCCCAAAAAATCGATTTGTGTCAGGGTTTTGGAAAACCCTGAAAAGTAGAGATTGGTTGGGGTAGGGGTCTTCAAAAAAACTTGAAAAGGTGCAATATTGAGGTCAAGTGGTCCTTGTATTGGAGGAAAACAACCCACAAAAAATCAGCATCAACTGGAAGAAGGAATCCTAAAATCGATTGGAGTCAGGGTTTTGAAAAACCCTAAAAAGATGAGATCGATTGGGTGAACCAAGCTGGAAAAGAAAAGAGAGTGTAGTAGATAGAAGAGGTAGATAGGTGCTAGAAAAGAAAGTAGAGGGAGCTCCAACAATGGAGGATCAGCCTTCATGTGAGGAATCTGATTTTCAAAATTCTGGAAAGCTCCAATATCGCAGGTATGGTTCCAATAGTATCAATTAGAATTTAGGTTATGAAAAAAAAAAAAAAACAGATTGGGAGGAGGGCAGCAACTAAATCATTGGATTAGGTTTTTCCTCATTAGTGCTGCCCCCTTACAAGGATGAGAAGAAGAACAAACAGAAGAAGGAGAAGCCGAGAGAGAGAGAGAGAGAGAGAGAAAGGTGGGAGAAGGTGATGGAAGAAAAGAAGGTTTTTTTATAACCTAGATCAGAGAATTGGCTCTGATGCCATGTTAGCAGAACTGAGAATGGGAGAATGGCTTGCCTGATCTGCTTGAATGATCAATGAGATCAGTCAAGCTCTCTATTTATAATAATAAAAGAGATTACAAGAGAAAACACTATTCATGACACTGTCCATATACTGTTCACATGAATAGTGTCACAACCCTAATTACATTTCTACCCTTGCTCATAAATACATAAATAAAAAATAAATAAAACACCCAAAAGACCAGAATACCCCCATGGATGGGGGTATTCTGGTGTACATATTCCAACAGTTTTGAAATCTGCATGTTGGGTAAGAGGCTAAGAGCTGTTTTATCATCATATTAACGCAATCACAGTTTTGGGTATTAGATTTGACTTGCAATTGTTTTTACCCGATTGTGCATGTGTGCATGCATGCATGCATGTATAGTAATGTAAGACTAGATTAGGGTTAACCTAGTCCCAATTACTCACAACATAAAATAACCAAATAGCAGCCAAAACACTGCGACCACAGGTCTGAAACAGAGGCTTTGCATCAGAAAATTGCCAACTCCAGAACCAGTAATTCCCCAACTCATATGGAACTGATACTCCTAACAAGTAAAGGTCTAATAAGGGTGATGAAGTCCTAGAAATCTGAGCTTCGATTGATGGCTGAAGAGGGAGATACCAGCAGGTCACTAAAATAGAAGCTAAACTCAGATTTAGTAACTTAGTGAGTAGAGATCAAACCAGCCATGAGAAAGTAACCAAACTTGGATCGAATGCTGCTTGTCTGGCAGAGAAATATTACAGAAAATCTCACTTGATTCTAATGGTTGAATTGGGAGATATGGCAGCAACACCCAAAATAGAAACTAGTTCTCTGCAGGCCAAACCAGCAACCAGTTTGGACTCTAACTTGGATCGGTTGTAGGATCTATGGAGAGAGGGCTCTGCTGCAAGTTTGGTGAAGTTCTGATGGGTAGAAGTGAAGTTATGGGGGTGGAATGAAAACAGAAGGTTTCAGCCTGTGGAATGGGGTGGAAGTGAGGATCGAGTGGAGGGAATGAGTGGGGGATGGTGTGGAATGGGGAGTTATGAAATTAGAAACTTGCAGTCAAAGGGGTTGCAGAGGTGCGGCAATGGTTCCAATCGATGGAACAACCAGCAACAGCAATAACAGTGTTGGAGAAATGCCTTCAACCTTCGATAGATGATCTCCAGGAGCAGCAGCAGCAGCAACCAAGTGGTATCCTTGACAGTGGAATGACCACAGCAGCTCACAGGCTCGATGGAGAAGAAAAGAAAGGAGAAGGTGACAGTAGAGGGGTTGGGATAGATGGATTTGGCTCTCCCAGCCAAGCTCCTTCATCCCTTCAAGTCACACATAACTTGAGAAACATTTATAATTGCAGCAAAAGCAAATTCTCATTCAAATATGTAAATCGTGGGAGGCTTCTAAAAGCGTTTACAATATATAGAGGGCCACACTTGCACCTCAAGTAACAAAAGAAATAGAAACTAATATTTAGAAACTAAATATTGCATAAGAATGGAAACTAAATAAGATAGTCTTCAAGTCCTCCAGCCTGCTCTTGTTCCCTTGTGGACCCCACCAAGATTATTTGTCAAGTGACTGAAGTCATGTGGACCCCACTCCATAAGTAAATATCGGCTAGCAGTTGTACTTGAAAGATGATAATGAAATAATGACTATTCCGCCCCACGATCTTCTAGTACTCTTTTCACCAAGCCAAATTAAGGGAGCTGTGACACTGTTCACGTGAACAGTGTTTTGGCATCTTTTTCTTCATGTTTTGTCCTATGACATATAGATTCTTAAATTTATCATATTTTATGCTCTTGATGTTGTTTGGGTTTTGTAATATGCCTAACTGGTAGCAGCAATGTTCTCTAACAACCCGCCCAAGGAATGCAGGAAATCTGCATATTTAATTATAAAAGAATAAGACTAGTGTAGTTCCCCAGAGCTGAAGACCGAAGGAATCCCCAACCACAATTCTAGGCCTCAAAACACCTTGCCTGGCGAGCTCATTGGTTGAAGTATCCACTGATGTTGCTCTCCATTGGAATTAGATACTCACTGAAGTAGCCAACTGATGAATATATTTGAGAAGCTGTGAGAATTTCTGTAGGCACTCCCCATTGTTCCTAAACCAACCTATCACAACAGCCGATTCACCCTCTATTGTGGTGATGAGATTTTTACTCATGGAGAGTTGCACACCCATACAAAGGGGTAGGAGTCTGTCCTAACAGAATTGTTCTCACTTGTCACGTATATGACCATAATAGACAAGAGACTATCCGTGGACTATCTCTGATCACATCACCTACTCCCCAAAGAAGAGCCATCAAAATTCAATTTATCCTTATCAACAGGAGGAGGCACCCACTTGTGGACAGTTCCATCTGGAAGGTTTCTCGAAGGGATCACAACACTCCATGTTGGTGTATCAGCTCTGTACATAAATGTTTCATGTATCGGTTCTGTATCATATCAACATGGCCAATCTTGATACGTATCAACTGTAACCAGCCCATATCGTACCGATACTTGATTCAATGTGTGTGAGCACACATGGTCAGATAATATAATGACATATACATCAGTAAATCAGTGATATTGCTTTAGGTATGTCAAAACTTGTAGTGAGTTAGGGACTGGCAGGCCTTTGAATGTCCAAAATTTGTTATTTTTATTCTTTAGACTTGTTCGTAAGTTTGATAATTTTTATCGGTTTTATTGTATATTACATTCTTTTAAGACTGGTTTTTATTTCTCAAGTTCAGGTTGTCGCTTGTCCGTGTGCACTAGGCCTTGCAACACCGACTGCTGTGTTGGTAACCATTTCACAAGAATAGTTCCTTTGTTATTTGAGATGGCAATGAAGTTTTCTAGTCTTCATACTTGTATTTAGTATCACTTTTTAATTCATTTGAGTTGATGCTTTTCTAAATTCTAGGTTGGAACTTCACTAGGGGCAACAAGAGGATTGCTTTTACGTGGTGGGAATGTCTTGGAAAAGTTTGCGTTGGTGAACTCAATTGTGTTTGACAAGACAGGGACCTTGACGATAGGAAGACCTGTTGTGACTAAAGTGATGACTCTTGAATGTGATGGAGACAAAAATTCAAGGTTGGTTGGAGATAGAAATGTTCAATGTTTTAATTGCATTTTCAGGATGCTGCACTGCTCTATACCTATCAACACTTATATTCCATTTGTGAAGTAGGATTTATTGTCAACTAAATAAAATCTACGCTTTGTTTCTTCGGGTGCATACAAGAGAGAAGCTTAACACCTCTAATGAGAATTGTGATATTTAAAAAAGATTGTCATGAATATCTTGATGGTTGGTCCCCCATGCCCTCCTTTTTTGTTGTTTCTTGTCTAACCAACTTTTAAACTATTTAATTCTCATCTTTTGCTGACTCGATCTCCATATTGTGAAATGTGCTTTACAGAAAAAATAAGGAGAAGAGAACACCTGAAAATTTCGAAGCTTTACTAATTTCCCTTAATTTTCTGAAGCAGTTGTGGAAGACTTTGCCGAGATAACTTAGATTTTTGTTCCTAGGTGAAAAATCAGATGCTTTTAAGTTTTAAGGCTGCCTATCAACTGGTATGTAGGAAAATTAGAACGCTATAAATAAATCGTCTAGTTTTATAGACACATGATAATGGAATTGTTACTTCTTGGTATATAGTGTAGTTGTATTCATGGAAGTAATGTTCCAAGCAAGTTTATTATGTTAAAATCTTGCTTAAAAAGTTTAAGCTGCTTGTATAAGAATCGACGTATTACAATTACTATACATCTTTATTGTCGTTGAAGTAAGAATAATATATGATAACAAAGAAATGTATGGAATTCTCAATAATGAAATAAAATGGCTTTCTTTTTTTTTCTATGCCCCCCCAAATGTGGTACTTTTCAGCAGAACTTTGACTGGTATTCATTCCAAGTAGAAATATCGGTCATATTGCTAGCTTTTTCCATTTGATAAGCTCAAGAAAAAGAATAGTTTTGCCACCATTGTTATGCAGTATGTATGAAGCTTGTGGTTTATTTATTTTCTCATCTGAAAGATAGTTTTGTGGTAGAACAATAGGATTCTATATCAGTGTCCCAATATCTATTCTTTTTTAACAAATTGTAGATGTCAAAATTATTTCTGGACTCCTTTGAGTTAGTGTTGTGTAGTTTTGTCTTTTTCTGGTGTAATTAAAGGATCCTGTATCGACATCTCGATATCATGTGTGTCAAAAAATTACAGATGTTGGCAATATTTCTCAACTCCTTTGAATTATGTTGTGGATCATAATGTTAATTTATAATATTAATTTATGTTTATTATTTGCTGTTAGCATAAGAATGAATCATATTCTTCTGGTCCAGGCAGAAGTCAAACCAGAAATGGTCAGAAGTAGAGGTTCTGAGGTTAGCTGCTGGAGTTGATTCAAATACAATTCATCCAATTGGAAAAGCTATTGTGGAAGCTGCTCAGGGTGCTGGTTGTCAGAATGTGAAGGTAATACCCAACTGCTGTGGATTGGTGCCTCCTACTCTCATGTTTTCCTTTGTCCTGTTGTTTAACTACTTTTCAGTTCATCCTTGTGATTAATGCATTCAGTCGTTACAATTCATGATGCGTCAAATCTCTGGCTAATATGACTTAATGAGATTGTTTCTCATCTATTGGCAGCATCTAATCATTTCTTGTCACCAGACTTCCTAGTTTCTAAAAGATTCAAGTAGGATGCTTTACTGAAGTTCAGTATGTGACAGTAACAAAGACTAGAAACCAGTAACCAAAGAGAAGAAGGAAGAGAATGAGCAAGGAGGAGATGAGAGCTGCAGAATCGTGGCTCTAGCAGTCCCCACTACCATTATTATATAACAATCAATGAGTTAAAATCTAATATGGTAAGTAGTGCTTTGTACAGCAATAGGATAGAAAATTAGAATGCCTACTCTAAATAGGAAATAGATATCTAGTCTCATTCTAGGAAGAAAAGATAAAGCTAACCCATGATAGGGACATTCCCCCTATTGTGATATACATGAAAGAGTGTACCCCCATGGTAAAGAGTCCAATCTTTAACGCAGTAGAAATTATTAGAACCATTTTTTTTAAAGTTTATGGAAAGAACAATCTTCCAGTCTCTCTCTTTCCTTCTCTAACTCTTAGGTTCTCTACTTGCAATTTATATGCCAAATGCATAGGCTTACCTTTTGGGAGGCAAGCTAAGTCTAAGTTTTGTAATTCCCTGGAGTGAAAGCAATGCATGCCAACCTGAAACTAGATTTTATGATGAGAGTTTAATCCATGGTATAAAAAGCAATGACATTCATGTTAAAAGCATCATGTAGATAAACTCAGTGTAGCGGAGATGAGGATGTTGAGATGGATGTGTGGCAAAACTAGGAAGGATGAAGTAAGGAATGATCATATTAGAGCTGATTTGGGAGTAGCTCTGATACATGATAAACTACGAGAAAGTCGTTTGAGGTGGCAGGGCCATGTTCAACGGAGGCCTTTGGATGCTCCAGACTCCAGTACAGAGAAGTGATTTAATTCAGATTGAAGGAACTAAAAGAGCTAGGGGCAGACCTAAAATGACCCTTGGAGAAGTGGTGAGGAAAGACATGCATAGTTTAGGCCTTGTATCAAGTATGACCTCGAATAGAGCTGATTGGAGGGCAAGGATCCATATAGCCGACCCCATTTAGTTGGGACAAGACTGAATCGTTGTTGTTGTTGTATATCAGCAACAATAGACTGCTTGGAAAGCCCAAACTGTAAATGGCTCTAGCACCCACTGTGTGGAGGAAAACCCCCATAGGGTGCCAATGATCGAGCCAGAGGAAATTGGAGGCCCCATCATCAATATGGCAGGTAATGGCCCCAAGAGCAATAGGCTTAAGCTTCAGAATTTTACACCATACCCAGGAAGCATCAGAATTGGAAGAAGCCGTCCATATAGAATTTCATATTTATTCCTTATTAATCCTTTAATATTCCTTTTATTTACAATTCTGCCATTACTCTTATCAACTACAAAATACTAACTTTTTTTGCACTAAGCTCTTGATTTGAGTCTTCTATTGGTTGGGTGGGCCCATAGCAAACCCAGTTAGGGTATTGTGACACGGGTTCCGCATCACTAAACCTTTGATTTATGTATAGTGTTAGGTTGTGTAGAATTTTTAATTGCATATGTATATTTTTTTTATGGTATGCGTGCATAAATATGAGCATAATGGTCTCCCTGCAAATGATTCTGTGGGTTTTCTTTCTGGTTCTTGTGCTAAATCTTCCTTGAGGTGTTAGAGATAAATTATTTTTGGTTTTTTTTTTAAACTCATATTATTGTACCAGGTAACAGATGGAACATTTAGGGAGGAACCTGGATCTGGTGCAGTAGCAACTATTGAGCAAAAAGAGGTTTCTGTTGGGACATTAGACTGGGTTCAAAGGTAGGTCACTTATCTCTTCATTTTTAGGTGAGTTTTTGTGACTGTAGTTACATAATTCTTTTCATACTATAACTGCAGGAATGGTGTTGTGATCCGTAGCAGGATCTTGAAATGAACATTTATTTGATTAATGGAATGAATTCAATGAAATAATTAAACTACTAACCAATAGAAGGAATGGAAATTGTATAAGATGAGAAGATTTAGCTGTTTTTTTTACCCTTATCTAAATAGTCTGTATCAGTACTTAAGTCCAGAACCTATCAATGGAATACGTCTTAACTAGATTATTTATTCTAAACAGGCACCCCCACTCATAAAACGAAACGGTCGTTCAATTAATAACTTTCTATTGTTAGAGTTAAGATGTCTAAATTTAAGAAACAATGGAATAATTTGATTCATCTGAATGGATTTTTTTTTTTTTTTTGGGGGAGAGGCGCGGTTGGAGCGCAGCTTATTTCAGTCCAATGAGAAGTTGGTGTAAAGCTGAGTTCCAATCCAAGAGGATTACATCAATTTGGATTCTTTGATTAAGGTCGCATTTACCATTATGCCGTCATATTGACTAAGACCAATAACAGATATGATCTCCAGTGAAATTGGAATCATCCCGAGAAATGTATTATCTGTGAAGCCTGATTGGTTAATCTGTCCTTGTTCAAAATTTTTTGTATGCTTGTTAGCCATGCATTCTCTTGAGTTTGTGTGAATCATTTTTTTTTCCTTTCACTTTTGCAGGCATGGTGTTGATAAGAACCCTTTTCAAGAAGTAGAAGAGTTGAAGAATCAATCTGTTGTATACGTAGGAGTTGATGGTGTTTTAGCAGGCCTCATTTATTTTGAGGACAGGATTAGAGAAGATGCTAGGTATGTTGTTGAATCTCTATCCAAGCAAGGAATAGGCATATACATGCTGACTGGGGATAAAAAGCACACTGCTGAATATGTGGCATCTGTTGTTGGTATCGCCAAAGAGAAGGTAACAATTTTACAATTCCATGTTTTGGGTATCAGTACAGATTTTTTGTTTCAGATCTAAATATTTATTCCTAAGCTATAGAACATTATCATGCTGAGCTAATTACAGATCCTTTTAAATTGATCAATTAGTAATTCTTAGCAATTGGATGAAATTCAGAAGATTCTCATGTAATTGCTGTAGAGTTTGTTAGAAATTTATTTGGAATTTCCTATCTATTGATAATTCACACTTCCTTGAGACTTGTCCAATCATGTGGCAAAAGGGGTAAAATAGGCATATCTATCTACCATGAAGTTTTGGAAAAGGTGGATTTTCCCAATTTTTTTGAAAATTTCATCAACATGCCTTCCCTATATTTATTAAACGTTATGCAGATGCAGTACGATATCTTAATGTGAGGCATATTACCTTCAATTATCTTGAGAAACTTAATATTCCAAGATATGGACAGATTTGTTTATTTTATCATAGTAAAATTGGGAGTTCTTTATCTTCAATCCTTAATTCACAACTTGAATTCGATGCGAAAGGTAGCAGACAGATTGGTTGTTTTTGGTTTGGAAAGCCTAAATGAAGTCTTTCCAGAGTTGGGGAACAAATTGGTCTTATGTTGTGAAAATATAGCATCAGTTGACAATTTCTAAGCATATTTTAAATACAAACATATTTTGGCCAGAACACTATCTGGGTCATATCTGCCTCTAAATTGCACCAATATGATCTATGCCATTATATGTGAAGAAGCAATGTGGATGACAGGTGTTATCAGGAGTCAAACCAGAAGAGAAGAAGCAATTCATTAATGAACTGCAGAAGGATCAGAAAGTTGTAGCTATGGTTGGTGATGGAATTAATGATGCTGCTGCCTTGGCTTCATCAGATGTTGGAGTTGCCATGGGAGGAGGTGTTGGAGCTGCCAGTGAGGTGTCACCAATTGTGCTTATGGGTAACAGACTTTCACAGGTACTTACTTTTTACTATATCTTTACAGTTTAGATGTTTTCCTCTTCTTCTTTTCTTTTTTTTTTTTCTTTTTTCTTTTTTTTTTTTTTTTTTTTTTTTTTTGGAGTGGGGGTCGGGGGAGAAATTTTATGCTCCTTTGGATGTTCAGATTATCATGGTCTAGAGTCTGTTTAGATATAATTTTGGGTGGCACGTGTATTGCCTCTATTATTTGATGATTTTCACTTGAATTTCCCCCTTCTGTCTGGAAAAGGGGGGAGGGAAGGAGGAAAAATAAATAGAAGACCACTGAAGATCCTTGTTCATTCAGCTTTTGTTTCCTGTTTGAAATTTGAAATTTGAATGAAAACATGACCAATAAAAACTTGAAACTCACAAATTCAACAATATACAATTTTCTTGCATGTACTGATTAAGGTCATGAATTGAAAGAATGTGTTACCATTTAGATCTTATGGTACTGTCTATTAGTGGCATATGAACACACCATCAATGGTTCTACAATGCTATCTTGGGAAAGAAAAAAAGACCCAGTAGGTTTTTGTTACAACTAGAATATTTGGCCATCTTTTAAGCAAGCAAAAAAATGCATAAGTTACTGATCCTCCTATATTGCTAAATGCCGTCACTGGAAATTTGTAGGAGAAAACCATCAAATGGTGATCTGAACCCCTCCATGCGAGTCTTGTAATCTTTGCACAATGTTCTTACTGGAAGTACTCTATTCAACAAGGCATTTCCCGCAGCTACTTGGAGTCGACTGCACAAGATCATCTAACTTCAATTCACTTATATTCACTTATAGAGAATAAAAGGGGTGGGATCCAACTTCAGGTCCTAATTTTCATTGAGCAGAACCAGATCTGAATCCAACTCAGATCCATGCATGTGGATCCAATCTGATGGAGAATCCATATGGATCAAGTTCTGGTCAGATCATCTAACTTTAATTTAAGCACTTTTATATATGTGTGACCAGGCAACATCCTTCTCAGACCTGGACCCAGCCTAGGCCCAACCTTGAATTTTGAAATTACCTAATTTTAAGATCCAGTGCAGTTAAATGGGTAATCTGACCTGCTCCATTATGCGCCTTAATTCTACTGTATCTAGGTTCTGTTAATTAATATATCCCTGTCTCTTCTAATTATAACCAAGTCTTTTCTGTGTTTCATCATACCTTCATTAGCGCCATCAACTACAACCTTGTCACTCTTCATTCAGCAGTCATTGGTGCCACATATCCATCTTAACATCCTTACTTCTGCGGCTTTTCCCTGTTGTGCCAACAGTCTGCTTCATAATGCAAGGCAGTTTTAGAGATGTCCCTGTACAAAATTTCACTTACCAGTTTCAGAAAAAAATTTGCTGCCTTAGCAATACTCTGCCTGGGATCATTTGTGTTTCTGATGGCCTTCCGTTTTCTTGGTCAATGGACCATAGAGCAGACTTGATTGAGTTATATTTCAGGACTTCATGCTTGCAATTTCAACTTTCATTCAAGAATCTGAGTAAATATGGTCTTTGTTGAGCTGAAAATGCTTATGATGGAGTTTCTAGAGAGATAATCAGGTGGTGGTTAAAAAAGAAGTGTTTCGAGTAATTGTATGTGCATAACTAAAGATTTGTATAATGGTGTGTGCATAATTAAAGATTTGTATAATGGTGTAGTGATAGTTTAAGAACTGTAGAGGGGGGCAGGGTAATGAATTCCCAATTACAGTTGGATAACATCAAGGATCCCCTTAAATCTACATTGTTTGGGCTAATCTTTTTCGTGAGCTGACTAGAGACATTCAGGATCAGGTCTATGCTTTTTGCTAATGATATAGTTTTGGTGGATAAAACAAAAGCAGGGATAAATGCCAAGTTGGAATTATGGAGATCCACCTTGGACTCGGAAGGCTTTTAAGATTAGTGGAACAAAAACAAAGCATAACTTTGTAAAAAAATAGTACTAAAATTGAGATGGTGCAAAATTGATATGGTATACCTCAAAAGTGATAATTTTAGGCATAGTTGTCACTGCATCTAGGCAACCCAAGGCATTGGAGAGGTCCTGGATGCAAGGCGACACCAACAAGACAACCAAGACAACCAAGGCACTTGCATAGGCAACCAAGGCACCTGGATGCCTAAGGCATCGCCCTGAGAACTATGATTTTAGGTACTTGGTTCAATTATAAATAAAGAAGGAGAAATAAAGAATGATGTTGCTGGAAGCAGCCTCTTTGTGAAAACAGGGGTAAGACTGCGTACATTATGACCCTCCCCAGACCCCGCGGTGGCTGGAGCCTCATGCACTGGGTATGCCCTTTTTTTTTTAAATAAAGAATCAGAGTAAGGTGAAAGGAATGAAGAAGTGGATTGTTGTGTGATTGATGTATTCCATTCAAACTCGAAGGAAAATTACAGTTATAAAACCAATAAATATGTATGGAGCTAAATGTTGGATGGTGAAGAAACAACATACAAACAAAGTGGCTGAGAGAAAATCATTTAGGTGGCATCAAGATTTTAAGTATCCTAACGTACCTGCTGATACGTAACATATCTTTACGGTTCCGATATGATACCTAAAAAAGGTATCTGACTATATTAGGTCGATATTTAACTCATTATGGTTGATACTTATCGATATGCTCGATACATCTCTTATAAATTATATAACAAGATCAATGACTGCAAAACACTTAGCAAGAGCTCCTGTAAGGCATTCTAATCAATATTATTTTGGCAAAATCAACTTGATTCCTTGCTTCTACTGGCAAAAAAGACTAGTATTTTTTATTTCATCATCATTTGGTGATTAACAACCTGCAATCAAGGATCAAAACCAGATTTGCGCAAGAACAGTTTTCTATCAAAACTTTGAAGTTTTTGCTCAACTGTTGATTTTTAGTGTCGTTTTTTGCAATGGATCACTAGATTAGTGAAAAACAACCTGAATGATTGCATCAAAAAAAAAATTTGGCAATAATGTGTGCATCTAAACCCTAAATCTTCCCCAACTGAAAATGACTTCTTTTTTTTTTGTATTAGTACATTTAAGAAACCTCATCCTTTATACATAATCACTTGAATGCATTTGTCTCGTTGTACTTTGTTCTCCTCTTTATACATGATATATTTACATGTTACTTATAATGTTTTATACTTCAAAACTGTATTTCTCATGTATCCTAAGCATTTCCATACATATCTTGTGTCTCTCCGATATGGTACGATACATCTCTTAAAATCACCTTTCCGATACGATACCTGATGTCCATACTTTAAACCTTGGGTGGCATGGACATTTGCAATGGAGACCTTTGAATGCACCAGTAAGGAGTGTATGATTCAGATTGGAGGAGCTAAAGAGCCATGGCCAGGCCTAAAATGACTTTAGGAGAAGTGAGAAAAGACATGCATAGTTTAGGATTGGTAACAAGAATGGCGTTGAATAGAGTTGATTGACGAAAGAAGATCCTTGTAGCCAACCCCATTTGTTGTTGTAAAGTGAGTAGCCAATCGAAGGGACAAAGATCATCAAATCCTGAAAAGGTATGTGGATTGTTGTTGTGAAGTGAGTAGCCAATCGTAGGGACAAAGATCATCAAATCCTGGAAAGGGATGTGGATCATGAGTAGCCAATCGAAAGGACAAAGATCATCAAAGCCTGAAAAGGCATGTGGATTGTTGTTGTAAAGTGAGTAGCCAATCGTAGAGACAAAGATCATCAAATCCTGGAAAGGGATGTGGATCATGCAACTCTGATTCTTGAGGAAAACACAACTCAGCCTTATCCCAACTAAATGGGGTTGACTACATGGATCCTTGCTCTCCGATCAGCTCTATTCGAGATCATACTTGATACAAGGCCTAAGCTATGCATGTCTTTCCTCACCACTTCTCCTAGGGTCATTTTAGGTTTGCCTTTGGCTCTTTTAGACAGAGCTACTCACTTTCCACCAGCTAAATACCATGCTGATGCAGTGACCAGTGTGTTTTTACTCTAGCATTGTCATCTTCAAAGGTAATTCTGACATGGTTGGTTGAGTTTTCTATTATCATTATCATTGATGTACTGAACGCTTATGGAGTGAGCTTTAATATAGTTTTTCTTTAGTCGAAATAATAAAATAAAGGGAGAGGGTTCTCTAAGCAAGCGCTATAGGAGAGCACACCAATGGGTTGCGACAAAAAAGTATAAACCATAGGATGGCACCAAGGTCATTTCATGTGGAGAGGAGAGAGATAGAAACAGTGGTGCTAGCGTACCCTACCCTAGTGGCTCAGAGAACATGTTCTCTAAAGTAAAATTGCACTACAATTTGACTGCTGTCTGTTGGTCACCCAATATTCTAGAAACACTCTCTACTTCATCCACCCTAATTTAATTCTATAATAAAATTCCTCTTCAATCATCTAACAATTTACTTTCTGTGAGTGGAGCATTCAAAGCTCTTGCAATCTACGGTTGCCCTACAACCTAGAAGCACCCTCTACATAATCCACCCTGTTCTAATTCCATAGGCAACACGTTCTGAAAAATAAACTCTGTATGTGGGCAAAATATTGTAGCTTTTGCTACTTCTGGAATGTTCCTTCAATAGTTTTCATCTCCATGTTACGCAACTCCATATTTCATGTTGCTTGTTTGCAGGTATTGATGTTTGAAGGTTCTTTGTCTCTTCTGCTATTATACTCTTAGTAATTTTTTATTGCTCTATATGAAGGGGCTTCTACCATCCAATTGGAAATTGACATTTGGATAACTGTCATGCAGTTACTTGAAGCTTTGGAGCTAAGTAGATTAACCATGAACACTGTCAAGCAGAATCTTTGGTGGGCATTTGCATATAATATTGTAAGACTTCTTTGCCACTGAACAAATTTGAGCTATGCTATCAAATCAGGAAAGAAGGGTTGGGGTGTGGAGGCCTGGAGGGGGAGAGCTGTGATTTTGGATGAACTGAACTACCTTTATTGAAGTCAAAATCGGTTTAAAATTTCTTAACTGATAGGGATTCTAATTTATAGTGGCAGTTTGAGTCAAGTCTCCCTCTAGGCCAGATTTCGTAACTCAGTCTCCAAGTGCTCAGTAAGTGTGATTGGGTGATGTCCCATGACTCACCAAAAGACGTGCATCGATCTGAATTCTGATAATCATTGCACCTGATTGCAGGAATCTATTAGACAATGGACCCCAAATAGTTGTGTGTACATGTCTCATGTTGAGAATAGATGATGTATTTTAAGGCCTCCAACTTCACAGGAGTCTAAATTTTTCCTCATTCAGAAAGAGGAATCAAAAATTTTTGTTTATAAATCTTGGTGTGTTTGATTGGTCCTTTGTCTCACCAATATGGTTGCATTTCATTCCAAGATTACCCTGGCTGAAAGGAAGTCTAATCAGTCTGGAATATCTCAAGAATGAAAAGTAACCATGGGGAATAGTCTGGAAGCACCATCCTCACCCCTCCTACCCCCCTCCCAATTTTTTCCTCCCTTCTCTGTTTCCATATCCAAGTTTGAGTTGGTTAGAAATGTTACTTTGTTTCCGTTTCACAGAATTTGTCTTACAACTGCTGAAACTGTTACAGATTGGAATTCCAATTGCTGCTGGACTGTTGCTGCCAGTGACTGGGACCATGCTGACTCCATCAATAGCTGGAGCTCTAATGGGCTTGAGTTCCATAGGGGTCATGACAAATTCATTGCTTCTCAGGCTCAAGTTTGCCTCAAAACAGAAACCGATCTGCAAACTGCCTCTGGAGGCCAAAACCAGTTCCCAGCCTGACATTCTTACCAGCAAGAATAGCAAGTTGGATCACTCTCATGCTGCTGCTAGATGGAGGAATGTTTGATTGTTCAGGAAAAGCTGTACTAATTAAAATGTAGGCCGTAATGGAAAACATTTTTTTTTATGCATTAGTTGAACTGCAGGGCAAAGCAAGTCCTCAGAAAATTTTGATTTATGTTTCCCAAAGTGAAAGTTCCATAACTCTCACTCATGTTAACGCTCTTATCAAAAGATAGACCAGTAACTGCATCCAAGTGATTCATATCAGCTCTAGTAATGCTGTATGATGATCAGTGCACTGTACTAACCCAGTTTAAAACTTCTCTGGTGTACAGCATCTACCATCACTTCGCAACAAGTGGAGAACCTTTTAAAGTTTCAGCTTCAGCCATGATGCCAGACTTCAAAAATCCATAAGGCTGAGGCAACCTCTGTGAAGATGGATTAACTTTCCCCATAGCTAGTAGGAAAACGTCCCAATTTGTTACATATTCTTTTAGATGATAGGATAAAAATTTTGTTGCAAAAAAGTTTAAAGAATCCATTAGGAACCGATAGTTAATTTAGGTTTTTTTCTCCCTAACCACCCCCCACCCCACCACCCACACCTCCCCAAAACTACAAAAAATTGAATGCCTCACTGTTTGAATGATCAAGTCAGCTTCACTGTCACAGTCATCTAGTTGCAACCTGTGACGGTTTTTTTTTATTGATTTTACTTGAACTTTCTAATACGCACATTTTACATGGAAACAAACAAAGCCAAAAGGTCAAAAAATTCCTAGACCATGCAGTCTACTATTTAATGTATGGGCTACAGGCCTTGTTTGCTATTTGGAAAGTTGAAGTGGCAAGCCGGGCCCATTGGAAATCTAGGCAATGGCCTGGATTGGCCGCTCATCAAATTAACTGCACACCTTACATGTATTATTGGTCTCTTTTCGTCCTTGTTTTTCCAATGCTTTATTTTAACAGTTTGCCAACTCTATTTGATCTAAGAGCTAGAGATCTCTAATCGGTCACATGGTCTCTACACAAGCGTCTGGGCCAATGGGTGAGCACGCCTAGGTATTTAGCAGGGAAAGAACCATCATTTCATTGTGCCCCGTGAGAGGGCATAGAAAACACTCCCAAGTAGAGACCTTTTTCCCATGATTCTAAGTGACGTGTACTGGGTTTCCTCACACAAGGGAACCACACATGGATAAAGACGAAGGAAGTGACGTGAAGGTACTTACATAATTGTGTTTCAAGCTAATTAATTCACAAGTCTATCAGACATTCAGACTACCACACTCTTTTTAACTTTGTTTATGAAAGGAGGGAGAGTGTTGGGCGTGAACATGGTTTTAGTGCATGGTATCGGCATGCCTATGCCAACACTCCATGAGTCTATTCTCTCCTTCTCATATGAAAAGACACCTATCCCCTCTTGTTTTGAGGAGAGAGATAGACACATGGGAGTGTTGGCATAGGCAGCCCTCCCGGGCAGAAAATTATTTCCCCTTTTTTGTAATCGTTACCTAAGATCATATCATCCTACATCCAACTCCAAAACATTTGGATATTAAATTTTTGAGAAATGTTCTGTGGGGGAGTATATCCCTTGCCCTCAGATACATGGGAGGCAAAATCACCACCCTGTTGATGCCACTCTCCCATTGGCCCTTTGCGCACACAAGGGCCACGCTCTCCAAAGAGAACTCTTACCCTTAAATTTTACTATATTTTGCACAAATGTCACATTGAAAAGTCTATTACTAAATATGGTAAAAATTTTAAGTTACACAATGATCTTTGATAATCAAAAAAAATTATTTTCAAGCTTTGAAATTTTTCACTTGTCTTCCTTTGCTTTCCTTGCAACCAAAACAATTGTGATTTGTTTACAATCTTAAATATAACTTCTATTTTTGTTTTCGAAAGACAAAAGTTGGTGAAAACCAATAGAAAAGGTAGAATTCCTTTTCCATTGGTGATTTGATCCTATGATTGGATTTTGGGTTCATTATTAATTCCCACACCCTATTGTTCATAGTCACAAATATCCTTCTTAGGTATAAATCATAGGGTGTAGATGCCTATGGTGAGGGGATTCTATTCAGTCCTTATATAAATGTATATCCATGCTATGATTACATCTATTTCTCCCAAAACCGAAAAAAAAAACCCTTCCTAGTTGCAAGTGGCACTGAAATTTCCTTCAAAATGGTTATTCTAACAATTGTATAAATATGATTTCGCCAGACAGCCTCCATGTCAAATTTACAGAAGCAAAACAATAATGGAAGTCTAGTGCCCAAAAATTGGAAATCTACCCACCCAGAAATTTTGAAGAGGAATGCTAGCAGGATGGGAGGTGTAGTATTAATCCTTGATGAAAACCCGTCTTATTGGTCTTAAACAATAAACTGGGAATTAAAAAAACCATTGGTTCTCACCATTCTTGCCCAACATTATTTTAATCCCATTCAACTCAGTTTAGGTAAGCAGGATGACACACAGACAAATTTATTTATTTATTTGTTTATGAATACTACGATGATTCTCTTTGAACATAAGAAGATCGCAATATAATCAAAGAAGCCAAGTGTCAACAGTTCAGGATGGTCAGCTCATTTGTAACAACATACACTTGGAGATGAAGGAATGTATACTTCTACAAAACGAAATTGTATTGGGGAAAAAATGGCTAATTCACTTCGACTTCAAATCAGTAATTACAAAAATCCTACCTGTATTTCTTTTCTTGCACTAGAAAAGCAATACAAAAAGGCTGCTTGAAAAACTACAATTCCAATCAATAGAATGAGGAAGATTCAGTTCTTGGCATGTACCATGTTGCATTGAAGTGCAAAATGATAGCAGCAACAGATTGTTCTATGGCCCTTGGGTGAAATCTGCATTCTCTGTTGAACACTGAGTGCTTTCAGCTTTTTTTATGAAAAGAGTGCCTTCAGCTTTGACCCCCACACAAATTCCTTGTGATCCACAGCCTCTTTCAACTGAGCGCCGCTACCAACCTTTCGCTCAAAATAAATAAAAACTTGCCATTGCCAACAAAATTCAACTTTAAACTTCAGACCATGTAGGTCATGCTAACCTGCATCAGATTTGAGTGGGGCACACTCAAATTTGCAATCCCTCTCCTGCAGTTCTTCCTCAAAAATGCATAGAAGTAATTTATAATCAGTTTCTTAATAAACCATGAGTCTTTCCTTGCTCTAATATCTCCATGACCGAGAAGATAAACAACCCCAGATTCTTTGGCCTTCCGTATGAAGGAGAGCTCCCGTTCGAGACTCTGTTCTGTATCAGATACTGATGGCTCTGGGACATGGACTGGCCTCACCTCTGCCGAAGTGCTTGCTTCTGAGATGATCCTGTCAGAGCAGCTGTAATCAGCCAAAAGTGGAACACCAACAGAGTAAAAACTGCCATTGGGAGCAACTAGAACCCTTGAACAAGGGACATCATCTTCAGACTCTGTATCGCCGTCCCCATCACTCTCTAACGACCTCTCCTGAGCTTCTCGACGGATGAACTTCTCAAGGCTCTCAATTAGCAGCTGCTCAAAAGTCTGATGATTCTCTTTGCGCACATCCTTGTAACCATACCTGTTCATAATGGTAAATATGCGACAAAAGTTCAAAAGGCATTAGATTCACCAAGAAAATGTATTAATGAATGCTCACTAGAAGAAAGACAACATTGAAGAAGCCTGCCTCACCAAGGCTTAGTATTAATGTAAGTTTGGCACCACAACAGTTTGACGTCATGTCCATACCACTGGATCAAACCAGCACCAAACTGGAAAAAGGTGAACAGGGCCTTTTGCAATTCAACCTCCGTTCCGGTTTTAAGAAAAAGAAAAAATGCTAATCTGTGATAGGGCTCAACTGGTGTACAACCCATTCTCCATTCTTTTATATGCACCACCTCTTAAGCAACCAAACCCTTCAGCAACCCACAGAGAGTCCTGATTGCTTGTTTGGTTAAATTCAGGCAATATTCCTTCCAAGAGGTATGTTGTTGTTTGTTGATGATATACATTGTTGTAGCCCTTACTTAATAGCTTGAGCTTTTGGGATAAATGGTTGTAACCTGGTATCAGAGCCAGGAGGCCGGGTGTTCGATACCTAGTATGTGCGAGGGGTTTGTATTGTATGTTGTTGTGCCCCTCAAAGCTACGTGATGGTGACACGTGTAGGCCCGTGTATGTTTGGGCTTGCATGTGCAGGGGGATGTGTGTTGATATATATTGTTCTAGCCCCTTACTTAACAGCTTGAGCATTTGGGATAAATGGTTGTAACAAGGTAGTCCAATATATATATATTTAAAAAAAAAAAAAAAAAAAACCATCCCAATGTACGAGGCTCCTACTATTGCAGGGTCTGGGAGGGGCAAATGTATACAGCCTTACCCCCGCTTCGTGGAGATATTTCCATGTTTCAAACCCACAACCTGATTGTAGCAACAGCACAACTTTAGCGTTGCACCAAGGCTCACCCACTAAAATAATATAAAATGAAAACATGTTTTCAATGGATGGTGGGTGATTTAGGAAAATAGAGCCCAAATCAACCATGACTAAAAAATTAGTGACTGAAAACTTGAATTCAGATTCTAAGATGAATCAATTCAAGGATCAAAATCCACCAAAGACTGTTTCTAGACTGGGTAGTGTCCAGAACTGTACCTAGCAATGCAGCGGAACATGTGATAGCTCTTTGGGCAGACACGCCGGAAGAGGAACCTTTCATTCTGAGGCACTACAGGAACTGGAACATATTTTATGCACACAAAAATTATCATAGAGTGGATTGCAGGAAGAGTGGTCAAGAAGTGGCCAAAAATTGCTGGTACACCCTTAACTAGCTCATTATAAAGTAAGCCAATACCAGGAGCTCTGATTGTCCCAAGGTTGCTACCCAGTTCTCGCAACAAATCCATTGACATCTTCTGTTCCACTTCAGTTTCATACTTAAGCTTGCTCCCGTAATTCCAGATGTACATTATCAAAAACAGAATTGCCCCAAAAACCAATATGACCCAACTTCCATCTCCCACACTCCATAAAACTGAAGAGTAGAAAGTCAGTTCCAACCCCAAGAAGAAAACCAGAAAACTCAGCGCAATGATGATGTTTATCTGCCATATAAGAAGCATAATAATGGTTACCAACATTGTTGTTGTCATCATTACCCCAAGCTCTGTAATGCCTGTAAAAGTGATTCAACATCAGAATTTTTTTTAATTGACAATAAAAAGAATAAAAATAACAAGAACTTTACATATGGACGATGAATTCCTTAACAGCTGTTAAGATAAGCTTATTTGCATGACCCAGCCATGAAAGGGCTGATCTTGGCAAACTGACTTTCGGATGGTAGTACACCCAATGGACTAGCCGTGTGTCAAATTTGGGGGTCCCATCTAAAGTTTATCACCCTCTGTGCTGAGAATTTTACCCCCACATTTTCCAATGGCTCAACTTACTTGATAGATAGACAGTGACATGGACATGTCTAAAAATTTAAGCACCAACTAAGCTGCCATGTGGCAGATATTAGGGCCATGTAAAGGAGATTTTCCATATTAGGTTGCAACAATGGACCTCTTCAAGAAGGTCACCACAGATATTGTTGTTAGAGATTGGAATGGATATACTAGTCTGATAGTCATACCAGGCTTCAATTCCCTCCCCCCCCCCCCCCCAAAAAAAAAAAGACATCCCAAGAAAATCCAAAAGAAAACAATGTGGGTGGGGTTTAACTGGAAACCAAAGCCCCTGGAGATTTTACTAGCCATCTTTCTTTCGCTTTTCCAGATTGGGGAGAGGTAACTCTATATGTTGAACTGGTCCCACTATTTCAGGGTTCTATGATTTCCCATTTCCAGGATCTTTCAGAATTATATAAGATGTTCTCCTGTGGTTATTCAATGGCTCAGTTCTGCATTCATTCCTCGTAGAGTTGCAAAAAAACCTAGGAAAGCAAATGATGAGGAAGACCATCTTGCTGAAAGAGTTTCTGGGTTCAGTTGTATGGGGGTCCAGCGGTGCAGCACCAGAGTAGCTGTTTTGGGTATTTAGATTGACCCTTGGCATACATATTTGGGGGTGTTTTAAAAGTACCCCCTTTAAAATTGAATCTTTACCATCTCTTACTCTCTCCCCTCACATGTCTCTCCCCAATTGTCCTAGACGTCAACATACCTCTCGGCTATAGGTGTGTTGGCTATTCATATTTGGGGGTGTTGTACCCCAAACCTGTATGCAATATTCTAATGTCTAATTAACAGCTACGCTGGAGCTTTGACAACTGACTTCAGACTTGAGAGTTGTCAAAACAAGTGAGGATGGACTCTCTGTTAGTACAGTCGAACATGTCGCTCCCTAATCCCACTATTTTTATGACGTCTCTCTCTAATCCCTCGTTTCTCCATCTATAGTTATTTCTTCAAATGTCTGCTTATATACTTATATACCAACTTTCACTCTGAAAAGAGAGAAAAGAAGGGAAAACTATGGTGTTGTTGGTGAAAAGGGTTGTTGCATGGCAGTGAGTGAGTCGATTCCCCGAGTTTCAAATGACAAACACCATAATATTCTTATGTCCTGCCTTGAAATTTTCTGTGGTGAGTTGTAGCAGATACTTTAAGTAGAGAGAGAGAGAGAGGGGTAAAATCTGAACTAAGTAGGCATAATGAGCAGTAGCAGTGACAGCTTGAAGAGTATGTTGGCAGCTGTGGCCATAAGAGGAGTTATAGAGGCGGAGGCGAGGATATTCGGTCTGGTTCTGAACCCGCCTGATGCAGATAAAACATAGAGTTAGACTTACTTTAGTGGAAATAAGTTCAGGGTTGGGTTATATATATGTGCGTTGGGCCTTTGGTACAATTGGTCATCTTTGTAATAAGCCGCCTAACTTATTGGTAAGAGTGTATACGGAATTTACTTTATTAGTTTAATTTGAGTGTTTTATTTCATAAATTAATTGTTATTTCATTAGTTGTTAGGGACAGGATAGACTCTTGTATGAATAGCGCTCCTATTCCTACATTGGATAGAGTTTTAATTATATGGAACACCTATTCCTACTGGTAAGGTAGAGACAAGAGTTTTAGTTAGTTAAGGGACATTTATGCCTATTATGGGTAGGGTTTCCTATTTTAAGTACACTTTCCTTTCTTATTATAAGTACACTTTGTAGTTTCTATGTAAACAATGTAAGGCTTAAAGCCTCCAGATCATTATCCTCTCCGGTTCCCTGCCCGGAACAGTTGTCCGGTTCCTCTCATAGGGAGCCGGAAATGACAATCTAACCCCCTGCCCGAACACGCTGCCTGAGTGAGGTTAAGTCGTCATTTCTGCCTCCCTATGAGAGGAACTGGACAACTGTACCGGGCAGGGAATCAGACAGGATAAAAATTCTAAAGCCTCCCCATGGTTTTTAATATTAAATAAATCTTGGATTTGCTCCTATGTTCTGTGTGATTCAGAATAGCTTCTGTGAAATGCAGTAGCAACCCTTGGTGACTTTGCTAAGGTAGGGCTGATAGGATTTCAGTCTAGTTCCAGGAGAGACGCTTGTCTATATCCTTCTACTTCTTCCATCATATTCATTCTGTTCACCGTCAAATTAGGTCAGTATTTTCTTGTGCATACCTTACTTGCTGGAATTTCAATTTTTCCATTGTTACCATCTGTGATTCCAAATCTAAATTCATATTTGGTAATTGGATAGTATCCTAAACACCTCCACAATTGCTTTTTGTGTTGCTTTCTTAGAGTCCTACTTCAAGTCGGATTTCTAATTCTACTCTATTTTAAGAACAGATTTGATTTTCTGTTTCAATATAATATTCTTATACTACTGTTGAAATCTGTTGGTGTTTTAATACTCCTTAATTGCTCGTTTGAACCCCATAAGATCATTGATGGTCACTTCTGACATTTTGTTTTAAAGAATCCTATTCCTAGTAGGATACCCTTATGACTCTAGATCAGACCAATGGATCGGACTCATCTTTTGAGGAGTTATTCTAGACCATACTATTGACCTTTGACCAGAATTTTAAGCCCATCTGAGTTTCTGATTCTTAGTTATTGAATTTCTCTTGAAATCTGGTTTCTAAACCTGTCACAGCAATTCTGGTTTCATTGGATTTCTGATCCTAGTAAGTAGTAACCATAGGCTTTCAGGAATACATCAAGTGGCATCAGAGCTATGACCAGCAGTGATTCAAGGAACTAGTATTAAAAAAATATTGGCTGAGTTGGTCCGGAAAGCATCAGTACAAGCTGAGATGTCTATGCAACTGGTTGATAGACCTGATTCTAGTTCAACGAAGAGGGGGCCTATCAGAAAATAACTCCCATATGACGTTTAATGAGAAAACTGATTTTCCTTCTAAAGTACAAGTTGAGCTCGAATTTACACTGCTAAAGGAAGAAGAAACAACACCAATCAACGTA
This sequence comes from Telopea speciosissima, assembly GCF_018873765.1. NCBI lineage: Eukaryota > Viridiplantae > Streptophyta > Magnoliopsida > Proteales > Proteaceae > Telopea > Telopea speciosissima. The sequence continues at coordinate 3,415,469 of NC_057922.1, forward strand.
GCGGAGCCTGAATTTGAAGATAAAATTGAAGAAGTCACAGTGACCTACAACGACAACGAAGAGGCAATACTTGAAGACTTCAAGACTGACGACCAACAATCAGAGGCTGCTGCTAATGTAATGGATTGCATTGCAGAGGTTCAGGAAGACACAGTTAAAGCAGTTGTACCAGATGAGGTCATGATTGAGCAAGACTTTGAATACACTCCGCATGAAGCTGTCACCACCCTAGATGCTATTCTTACCCTCAGAAAATTTATTGAGTTCATGATTCCAACTCACTACTTCGAAGAAAAAGCTCCCAGGGTTGAAGCTGCTACTCACATGTTGTTACCCCATCATCACTACAAAACTCGTGGATGAGTTTTTTTCAAGCGGGGGTGCGGTGATGCAGATAAAACACAGAATTGGGCTTATTTTAGTGAAAATAAGCCTTGGGTTGGGTTATATATGTGTTGGGCCTTTGGTCCAATAAATTTTCTTTGTAATATGCCACTTTAATGGGCCTAAATTATGAGTACGATGTAGGAATATGGGATTTACTTTATTGCTTTAGTTTGATTGTTTTATTTCATTAATTCATCGTTATTTCTTTGGTTGTTAAGGATAACATAGAGTCTTGTATGAATAAAACATATTCCTACATTGAATCGACTTTAAATTATATGGAACACCTATTCTAACTAGTTATGGTAGAAATTTAGTTATAAGGGACCTCTATTCCTATTATGGAGTATGGACAGGGTTTCCTATTTCAAGCATACTTTCCTTCCTATCGCAAGTACACATTTAGTTTCCATATAAACAATGTAAGGCATAAAGTCTCTCAGTGATTTTTAATATCTGAATAAAGCTTGGCTTTGCTCCTATGTTATGTGATTCAGAACAGCTTCTGTGAGATGCAATATAAACCTTGGTAAGATACTAAGGGCTGATGGATTTCAGTCTAGTTCCAACTTCCAGGTGAGATGTTTGGCCTTCAGTCCATTCTCTTCTTGTGCATACCCTACTTGCTGGAATTTCAATTTCTCCATTGTTTCCATCTGTGATTCCAAATCTGATTTCGCATTTGGTAATTGGATGGTATTCTAAACACCCCCACGGTATTAAAATTTTGATTTTTGTGCTGATTTCTTAGAGTCCTACTTCAAGTTGGATTTCTAGTTCTACTCTATTTTAAGATCATATTTAATTTTCTGCTTCAAATTAGTATTCTTATATTATTTCTGAAATCTTTTTTTTTTTTTTTTTTTTGGGGGGGTGGGGGGGGGTGCAAAAGGTCAGCTTGTATTAAAGAAAGAAGAAAAAATATTACAAAGCAGGAAAGGAGGGCATACTCTGCTTGTTACAAATAAAAAAGGAAAAAGAGATCCACCTTCGGCATGCCTTCAGCGGAAATCCCTTAATCCCAAGAATTTTTTTTAAAAAAATCTATATCTAAGTCTACCGAAGCATCTAAAAACAAGTCTTCCTTTACATGAAATCTGATGGCATTTTAATACTCATTAATTTCTGATTTGAACCGCATAATATCTGCACTCCGCAGTCACTTCAGAAATTGTGTTTTAAAGAATCCTATTCCTAGTAGGATACCCTTATAACTCCAGATCAGATCATTGGATCAGACATATATTTTAAGGAGTAATTCTTGGCCATACCTTTGACCTTCGACCAGAATTTTAAGCCCATCTGAGTTTCTGATTCTTACTTATTGAATTTCTCTACAAATCTGGTTTATAAACCTGTTTCTGAGATTCTGGTTTCATTGGATTTCTGAAACCCATCACCACCAAAGAACACCTCACAAGATTCTCCTTAAAAGCTTAAGGGCAAGAAAGTCGCTCTGTGGTACCTCATGATATCAATAAGGACAACTCACTTGTAATGGCCCACCAAGCACAAGAAAATTGCCCTCAATCCCTCCTTTTTGCTAATGATCAGCAACGTATGTATTGATGGAAGAGATAAAATAATAGTACAGTATTACATACTATTATCTGAAGACCCTAGCCTAGCCTTAAGCTGCAGCTCAAAAGAAAGCAAACTATCCTGACCGTGAGGCCCTAAGAGAACCTGTAATGTGGTCTACCCAATGCTTCCCAATTAACCATGTGAACAATAAAGCTTGGAGAGTAATTCCATGTTTGGGAGGATTGTGATCTCGCAGCATGATTGGCTAGAGCGTCCGCCGGTGTGTTTCCTTCTCTGAAACAATGAGTGATGCGCCATTGTATGGAGGCAAGGAAAATAGAGGCCGCCCACCATTCCTGTAGTTGGTACCATGGAAAATTAGCTGAAAGTATTGACTTAACCACTGAAGCCGAATCACATTCCACCCATAGCTTGCTCACCCTTAAGTTCTGGGCTTCCTTGATGCCAATAAAAAAAGCTGCCATTTCAGCTTTATAGTTTGTTCCAACTCCTTGAAAGGAAGCAAAACACCTAGCCACAACACCAAAATGGTTGCGAAAAAGTCCTCCAGCTCCTGAAGACCCTGGGTTTCCAATTGAAGACCCATCTATATTGAGCTTCCACCACCCCGACGGCGGCTGTCGCCACGTGACCTCCACAACCTTTTTACTCGGGAACCCGGAGATGGTTATTCTAAGTGACCTCGCCAATACCAGTTCCTTGACCTAATGTACATGAACCTTCAATAGATGTGAGCAGTATGTGATTTCTCTAAGGCTTCTCATTACTACCTGCCTAGGATCACTTATTTTATTTTCGTATCTCCGACTATTACGCTCCCACCAAATCTACTGACAGGTGATTACAAGAAGAGCCCTCCAGATGTTTGGGAGCAAAACTCCATTGGACTTTCTCCTCCACCATGAGAAAAACAGCTCCATTGAAGGGAACCCACTCCAATTCTCCTCAAATAGTAAGAGGATATCCTTCCAAACCATAACTGAAAAATTGCAATTTAGGAAAATATGCGTCCCTGATTCCATTTCAGCATGACATAATTCACATCGCGAGACCAGGGGGATCGTGCGGCCTCTCACTTTGTCATCTGTGGGTAGAGCATTGTGCGCCATCCGCCATCCAAATAAAGAGCTACGTGGGTGTAAACCTTGCTGCCATACTGCCCAGGCCCACACGGGTGGAGGGGTTTTTTTCCTAACCTCTTCCCATGCCGATGTAACCGTGAACTCTCCATTCTTGGAGTGAGCCCACATCCGGGAATCGTTTCTGTTTGTGGCTGTGATACCCGAACTCAAAATCTGATTTATGACCACCTGAAACTCATGAGAGATCACAATGGGGAAGCTCCACCCATTCCCATCTAGGAAATCCGAGACCGTGGCTAATAGATTTCTTGGAATCTGATTAGGCAGCAAGAGATCCTCAATGGATTGATTCCCAATCCATTTATCATACCAAAACCGAACCATGGTTCCATCTCCCACCACCCATCTCTCCGATGCAAGAATAAAATCCCACACTTTTCTAACTCCAGGCAAAACCGAGGAAGGGCCCACAGTTTTTTTTAGCGTGCCATCTTTACTTACAAATCTTCCTTTCAGAAATTCAGCGAGTGGTGATTTTGCTGATTTAATAGACCAAGCGAATTTTGCAATCAAAGCCAAATTAACATCTCTCATGCGGCGGATACCTAAACCTCCTTCTCGTTTGGGCTTGCAAAGACTATCCCATCTCACTGTGATGGCTTTGGATTTATCAGATTCTCCCGACCAAATAAGGTTGTGGATCCAACGTTCCATAATTTCTATGGCTGAGGCAGGCCATAAATAAATAGAAAAATTATGGATAGGGATACTACTCATGACTGATCGCACTAGCTCAACCCTCCCTGCCATGAAAAGGAGACGGCCTTTCTAGGCCGCAAGTCTTTTCTTGAAGTGGTCGATTAATGGTAAACCGAATCCTTTTTAACCCTTCCTTTTAAGAGATTTATCCCCAGATATCTTGTGGGAAAGGTACAAACTGGAATTTGAAGAGCAGAAACCAGCCGTTGTCAACGTGTTGCAGTGATTCTCTCCAAGAAGGCCTTGCTCTTTGTAAGCTTAACTTCTTTACCAGAATACTCTCCATAATATTCTAGGAATTTTTCACCCTCCTAACACCACGCAACTCTGCCTTCATGAAAATGAAGAGATCATCAGCATAAAGAAGATGAGGAGTGTTAATGTAGCCTAGGTGAAATAAATCTCACTTAGGACCAGGTTCTGTTTTAGGGTTGGCCAAATGGGCAGTTTAGGGTAACTAGGGCAAAATTAGGGTTAGGAATGGGAGATTGAGTTAGGGTTTTATTGGGTAATGGTCTGCAGAATTTTAGGAGTCCATTAGAATAGGTTTTAATGAGGTTTGAATAAGAAATAGAAATTCAGAAATATTAGGGTTAGGGTTTTGGGTTTCCAGATTTAGGATCTAAGCTGAAACTAGGGTTAGGAGCAGATTTAGGGGCTGGGCTTTAGGTCGAGTTTTCCTAGCAGAGAGGGGGTGGTTCGGCTGGACTTTGGTGGGGTTTTGATGGCTGGTTAGGCCTAGGCAGATCTTAGGGTTTCTGGGTTTTTATGTTGAGGGAGGGAATTAGGGTTTGTAGTGGATAGGTGAGGCTGCAACTGAGATCGAGTGGGAGGGTTACTGTGATGGACCTGTGGTTAGGTTTTGAGTGTAATCTGATGAGGGAATAGGGCTGTGATGAATGTAGATGAAGCTAGGGTTTGGGGAAGTCGATTAGGTTAGATGGAAGTAAGAAGAAGAGATGATAAAGTTGCAGGAAATTGTAACTCTTACTGGAATTGCAGAATTTCAGCAGCAGCAACCTTGAAGAACTTGAAGGAAGAAGAAGACGAACCTCCCGATCTGCAAGATGCAAGGAGTCGCCGGATTACTCCAGCCCTAGCCCTTGATATTACTCACAAGGGGCCTTGATATGACACACAAGACAGAGAAGCAGCAGCAGTCATGGCGGCAGCAGCAAGAAGAAACAAAATTTCAAACATAATAGGTGGGGGAGCCTCCCACGATTCTACTATTTATAATAATAAAGGGGGGCCTAAAGGCCTTACAAATAATCAATCTAAAGCAATCCTAATCAGATTAGGAGTTGGGATTCCTAATCTGAATCCTAATTATAAAACATAGAATAGACTTATACTCTAAATAGGAGTATAAGTGTAAACAACTAAAACAAATAAAATAAAATACTAATCCCTCTAAAATCGTGGAGGGGAACTAAGAAGATAAACCATGAAAAAGACTGTTTTAACCCTAGGCTAAAAGAACAAACAAATAAAAAGGCTCCAACGAAAAAATCAAAGAACAGCCAAATTAATCATGGTTTCGGCTTCTGCATCAAGTGTTTACCTGTCTAGGCCCAGGCAGAGTTTTCAAGCTACCCGCCATTCGAAGAGCTGAAAGACCCCGACATAACACCTCTTCAGCGATAATGAAAAGTAAGGGAGATAGAGGATCTCCTTGCTTCAGACCTCTTTCCATGCCGAAGAAACCCATTGGACCTCCATTGATCACCACCGAAATCCTAGTTGACAACATGATCTGATGTATCTAGGAAATCCACAAATCAGAGAACCCAAATTTTTTTAGAACATCAAATAAGAAACCCCATTCCAGAGTGTCAAAAGCCTTCTGGATGTCCAGCTTCAAACCCAAACCTCCTCCCCTACACTTTCTGTACATTAAGTTGGTTAGCTCAGAAGCTACACCAATGTTATCAAAGATGATCTTTCCCTGCTGAAATGCACCTTGCTCTGGTGAGATTAATAAATGTAAGATGGATGAAAGCCGAGTCGCCATAATTTTCGGGATCAATTTGAAGAAAAAATTACCCATGCAGATCTGGCGATACTGTCCCACTCTGACCGCAGATTCCACCTTGGGCAAAAGGCTTAAAAAATTATAGTTCACCCCCTTCGTGACCACCCCTTCCCTGAAAAAATTTTGCACCCCCCTACACACATCACTGCCAACAATATCCCAACATACTCTGAAAAAGGTGCTTGGATATGTTCCCATTTTGTGGTTGATGAGAAATGCTTTTACCTATGTTCCCAACAACTGCTTGTTCTTATGCTTCTTTGAAATTTTTGTTATACTGTTCTTGTTTCAAGGAAGAAAAAAAAATTCCCTTCTTCAGTTTTTAATAATTATTCTACCAATTGGCTTCCTGCCGAAACCTTGATTGGATGGACTCGTTTAATTTGTGTAGATATTGTAGATTTCTCTGGTGTATCTCGAGATATTTGGGTTTTATAATCTTTGCTTAGGTCAAGAAAGATTCTTATAAGCAAGATGTATGATTTTGGGAAATGCTGGTCTTGGTAAGGTTATGGCAAAATCCCAGATGCGCTGTACCTTTTTTCTTGTAAAATTTAATTACATTATGTCTTGCGGTTTCAATGCATTATAACTCTCATATTTGATAGCCAGACATGCTAAGAAACACCGAAGTAATGTAAGGATTAGACAGAAGTGTCACCACTTGGGAAACATGCTGAGAACATGTGATCTAATGCTGTTACTCTGCCTTAGTTTCTATGATGTGTAAAGAATATATAAACATAGGGAAAGCTGGAACAACTATGAAGGGGTTGTTTCTATTCAAGTGGAAGTAATTTATGTGATTCATTGGAAGCAACTTCAGATTTGTTAGTTTCTGAATTATTGTTCAGGAGGCCACCCAGCCTAACTGGGTTTGATTTGACCCAATGTGCATATATCTTTCTGTATTGGTTTCAACTCTGGACAGTTTCTTAAAAGATATGGTGAAGATTACTATCCCCACCCCCTTCTGTTGGTTCTTATTTTGTTATTTGGAACTCTAACAATCGATGCATGTAATCTATTTCCTTTTCTGTAGAAAAGTATAAACTGCAATGAGCATTCAATACATTGTTTTAAAATGAACTTAGCTTGTTTTAGACATTACTCTCTCTGCCACCTAACAAATGCCACACACACACACATATAGCAATGTATATAACTTATAAAAGAAATATATACCTATATATGCAAAAGAAAAGGGAAGGGAGAATATAGATAACTGAGAACTAGAGTAATTTTAGGTTACCATATGCATTTCCGATCTCATTTATGCTTGCAAAGCTACAGACAAGCACCACGCAGGATACCAGTAGAAACCAATTAATGACTGGAATGTAAATCTGACCCATAAACTTTCGAGAAGTGTGAATGATTTTCAGGCGAGGAAAACAACCGAGTGCTGTTGATTGTTTTATGCATGAAAATGTGGCTGTCGTCATTGCTCGACTAGCAATCAATGCAGCAATATTAGCTATGAAAAAGACAGGCCAGAATGCACCACCTGTGGAATCAAACACACAATATGAACATATGAGTACTTACCCTTTTTTTCATAGAAATGCTATTGAAAGTCCAAAAACATACATTATTAAGCGCAGACTACATATTCTAAAAAGGCCAAGCACCTTTATTTTATGAGAAGTAGTAGTTTCAGGTACACCGTTTTATATAAATAGTAAAAATACAAGGCATTTCAAGCTTACTTGGAATGGAAGAGAAGAAAACTTGATCAGATACGCTTAGGTTTTCCATGAGGTACGCAGCTTGACCTAGGTATCCCAACAGAAGGCAAGGCAGAACTAGAAACACAAATGTGAGCTGCAAAAAACATAGGCAAAGCAAACAACACGGGTTTCCTTTTAATACAATTATCCTTGACTCATCCCAAAGAGGGAAAAGAAACAAGAAAGAACATATGATGCAGTTAAATCATCTAAATAGGCTTATTCTTGGACTGGGTTATGTAAGTGTTGGGCCTTTGATCCCATATGTTTTCATTGTAATGGGCCACTTTAATGGGTCTATAATATGGACAGAGGCTAGGCATACGGGATTAGTTAGTTAAGTGGCTTTATTTCATTATTTTAATCGTTATTAAGTGTTTTAGTTAGGATGGATCAGGTTTATATAAGTCCAGTCCTGTTTTGAGTCCGTTTCCTTTATTGTTTCAGTTTTCTAGTCAGTTTATGTTACCTATGTTGGACAATGGCTGACACCGAGGGGGGTGTTGAATCAGTATCTGAAACTTTTTCCCTTTTTAACTAACTACTGAAGACTGCAACTTATTCCCAGCACTGACAATAATCGCTACCACAGATTGGCTGGGGCAATCCCAATTTTACCAATTGAACACATAATCGTGTGCACACCCACCTCGTAACCACTATGTGGCCAGGTATACCAGGTTGTGTACACCCATCTTGCAATGCACTCACACCACTCCAAGTATCCACTGATACAATCACAGCCCCACAACACACAATATGTGGTTCGGCAAGTTGCCTACATCCATGGAGCAATAACCTAGTTGGACCTCATATATTGCTCGATACACTACTACTTTAGTTAGCTACCACTGAAAAGGAGCAACAACCCCCAGTTTACCCAGTATACAACCAGGAGGATGCAACAACGCCAAATGGAAAGGTAGCCACAAATACCAGCCTACCAGGGAGCTACAACTCCTGTGTCCAGCACCCACTGAACACCCCAGATATACAAAATCAATGGGCTTATAATTTTGCCCTACAATGTAGCACAGAATAGTCTAGGTATTTCAACAATTACGACATAAGTCTAGCAGACATTAGGTACAAGAATATAATAAAACTAGCAAATAGATAGAAATCCTTACAACAATGCTCAGTTTCGATTCTTGATACCAAGAGGAGTTCTCGGTCACCAACCTCAACTTCAATGCCCACTAGAATCTTCAACTAACTCACAGATTGAGGAACTTGAATCTTCAAGTGTACAAGTGCATGTGAGGACCCCTTTCTTCTTCTCCTTCTTACCTTTCTTGTAAAACCCTCTTTATAGCTTCATCAACGCAAACCAACCCTTCAATGACTTTCAATGGTGCTTAATAATACTCAAGAATGGTGGTTGGATAGAGTTAATGCAACATCAAAGACCCCATCTTCCTTCTTCAAGTTTTTCCTCTTTTTCTTGGTCTTTTTCTCCTCTTTTACTCCCTTTTTCTTGTATTCACATTCTAGGGCTCATTAGGAGTTCATAGCAAAAAACTGCACTTGATTTGGACTTAAAATGAGCTCACAATGCTCAATTGAAATTCAGCGCTCGGATCGGCCAATAGGGGAGAACCGAGAACCACAATGGCCCTAGAAGGCATCTAGTGACGCAGCGTTTTGTCACGAGTCGACGGCTGGAACATGGGCTGTCCGATCGAGCTTCAAAAACACGGGGATGACGAGGAGCCCTGGATTGGAATCTTTATCGCTTACTGAATGCGGATTGAACGCCAGCGCACTAAATGGAATCTTCATGCGGCTTACCATATGTGCATGCTACACACAAACACCAGCGGACTTCAGTGCTTCATGGAGTACCTCTGCGCACAAGCACTCACAAGAGTCGCAGCGGAATCATTCACGCCAGATAGCCCGCAACTTAGCGCGCTTCGCACTCGATTGTCGGATTTGAATCTGGATGAGAAGTGCAAACGAAAGACTTCAGATCGGAATCTTTTTTGCAAAACCGATGGCTAGTGGCGTTTTGGTGTGTCACGCACACACCATATGCAATATCAAGGTTTGACACCTGAGGGCTCACTTTCGTGGGCTTCTTTTACTTCATTAGGTCGAACAGATGAGGGGCGTGCCAACACTCTCCAAACCAAACCAAAAAACAAGCCACTGCTGCATGCGGGCGTGGCCGCACATGGCCATACCACTGTGCGGGCGTGGTTGCACATGGTTACCTTGGTGCCGCCTATGCATGCCTATGGTGCCGCCGATTTGTGCCTACAGCCCTTTGGCCTACGCTGCTCAGGTTTCCTCCATTTCCGCGCAACCATACGGAGAACTCCGTATCTCACTCATACAGAATCGGATTGACACGATTCCACTTGCGTTGGAAAGATAACCGACACATTACAACTTCCATGAAGACTTCTCCTTCCAACTCTGCCATTTGGCCCACTCAAATGTGCTCCAAAGTTGACCCCTCTGCGTGAACTTATGAATTCAATTTTCAAATTTCTCAAGCACTTCACCTGAAACTTCCACAAGCTGACAAATATTGAGTAACTCTTTAATACACCGCCAAACATGGCCAGATGCTGACACATCACTGCCGCTGCTATTCTCAGCCAAACTTACCACTGTATACTGTACAAAGCACCAACTAACAATGTTGACAACAATGACAACTATAACTCAACAACCTAGTCAATTAAGGATTGGGTTAGGCCTTTCCTTTTTAGTGCTTAAGTTTGTTTTTGAGTTTTCTTAAGGGGGTCCAGCATTGCACACGAATTTTGATTAATGAAAAGCTTTGTCTTTGCTGCTCTTCTCCATTGGTGAAGATCCTTGTGTTCGATCAAGTAAACCTTGTGTTTGATCAAGGCTGGTTGGTGTTTGATTTATCCAACCACCTTGCAGTGTGAAGTCCGGGTGTTTCTTCTTATTGTTATTCTTCATTCTTCCATCTTCTCCATTGTTCAAGTAAGTTATCTTCTAGTTTTCTGCAACTAGTATTCTGAATCTGGAATTCATGCACAAGGGTTTTTTACATGAATTGGAGTTGAGAGAATCTAGCCATTAGAATATCTCCAAACTTTGAGGGGTTGTTCTTCAATGCTCTAGGGGAATTCAACCAGAATTTCTCTCAGATCCAACCTGCTGATCTGGAGCTAATTATGGTCTCCCTATTCTGCCCTTATCTCTTAAGTTGAAATTCTGTCCTCTGAATACTGAGTTGATGTACGGGTTTTACTAATCAATTATTGCAGAGATTTATGGTATATGTTCAGGCTCGATTGATCCACATATTCCTATCTTCTGAATTCTGTTTTGAGTGGTGAATTTACTGATCTATCCCTCTCCTAGTACAACTAGGATTGACCCATAACTTCAGATCCAACCTTGAATCAACTTAAGAATTTCAGCAAGTATTTTGCCCATTGTTTACTGAACTCGATTTGAGTTTGGAGACCATCTGAGGTCTTGATTGTGTTCTACTGTTCTACGTGGTTTCTCCTAAATCTGGATTCATTCTTTTTTATTCGATTCTGTTTTGATTATTCAATTACAGTTCTACGTTAATATATTTCATTTTCTTCCCCACCCCCTCCCTGGGATCCACTTTAAATTACATTTGTTTGGGGTTTCAATCAGAGAAATATGCTCTAGGGAACAACAAGAGAGGGCACCACCTTCATAACTATCAATTGCTATATACAAACAATAGATGATCAAGCAACAATGTTTACCCTTTAGTTGTAACAAATGCATAATATATTTTGCACTGCTTTACCTGAACTGATCTCACTGAGAAGTAGCAAAGATCTGCAAACATTGCCTCTGAACCTGAAACATAATTAATTGACTGTCAGTTATCGTAAAAAGAGAGGTTGGGGTGGGAGGAAGAGGAGAATAGTACTTCCTAGTACATAACAAACTTAATAATGAATTTCACTGCATCTGATTGATTTAAAAACACATTGATGCAACGTGAATAGAAAAAGTCCAACATACACTGCCGATATTATTTTACAGTATGAATCTAAGTTTTAATGACCTGGCATTGAACCTTCTATTTTTTTTTTTTTAAATAACAAAGATTTTTCATTAGAAAAAACACTTTTCAGGGAAATGCATGTCTGGGCCTGTTAAACAGTGTAACATTGAAGGGTTTAGTTGTAATTTTATTAGACTGTCCTTACTGGTAATTTTCCATTTATTAAGATACAAGTATGTGGACCTAGGCTCATAGTAGGCTATTCTGAATCCTACAGTGAGCTCTAGGGCTCCTCACTTTTCTCCCATTGTGCTCTTTCTCCTCTCTCTTTCTTTCCTCTTCTTCTTCACTCTCCTCTTCATTCTCCTTGCTCTCATAGGGACTGGTTTCTACATCGTTACAGCACCCACCCTCTGTCCTGACCTTATCATATAATCAATGCTTTCTACATGTATTAGAGCATAACTTTGGCATAGATGATTAGCATCACATTCTTATCACAACTCTGATACAGTACCAGAAGGTACAATAATATCAAACTTTCAGAAAGTTCATGATTTTGATTATAAACTACCCTACTACTAAAACAGTTTCCAAGCCCAAATAAATATATATATTTGAAAGGACATGGTTTCTCTAGAAGAGCATGTCCAGAGAGGTCAACCCTCCAGATGCTTTTATCCTCAATTTGGCTGTTTACTTGATGCTCAAATTTTATGGAGAAGTTCACATCATTCTAGAGTCACAAGTTGAGTTTCATCCGGAAAGTACTACACCACCTAGGCACATGGCACAATCAACAGGTCTAATTAACCAAGATTCGGATGGCTGAGAAAAGGTTTAATACATGGTAGGCCATAAGACTTTCGCTTTGAAACTTGACATATGCACAATCCACATGGTAGATGATAACCCATCTATCCAACTGTTGCAAGTGCCACATCATCACTGCTTTGACAGGCAAAAATACAATGGTAGAAAATGCAACCAGATGGTGGGTCCACATGGCTGAGTTGTGACTATGAAACTCAACAAAAAACAGCTTGACTGCGAAACCAGTTATGAATAAGGCATGCAGGCCAAAAAGAGTATCAGATCTTTGAAATGAGTTCTAGAAACATTTACCAAACAGATAAAACATATGCATCCCCAAATCATATCTTGGCATTGTTACCTGTTGCACACAGAAGACAACCCCCAAGGGACAACCAAGCATGGGTTGAGTTCCTTTTGAAGAAGTAATAGATGTGTACAGGATTAAATGCCTGGAACACACTTCTGTCATATTTTATTAGATTGTAGACCCCAATTCCCCCAAGGGAACAAAACCATATGAATAAAGCAGGGCCCACAGCAAGTCCCACTTTGCTTGTCCCAAACTTCTGTACGCTGAACAAAATTATAAGAAATGCAACTGAAATCATCACCACATGATCTGCAAAAAATTGGAGGAAACGTCTTATTAATATAGCCTCCTTGTAGACAATTTAGAATTGCAATCAATAAGGAATATAAGTGACTCAAATATATGATGTGGGGATGGGCAGAAGATTAGCAATCCAACCCATTAGAAAACTTAACAGTATGCATCACGAACACCGAATTCATCCCAACAGATAAACTGGTTAGACAACTTGACAAATTAAAATTAATCCATATATTTAGATACAAGACCTATAATTGAAGTCGTGAATGTCAGGAACCAGTAGCCTTGCCTTTTAAGACAAGCATGTGACTCCACAAAACAGAGGCTCTTTTAAAGATCCAATTTAGCTATTTCTAGGCCTATCTTGGGTTTCCTAAAGTGCTAGAAGTTAATGTTTATAACTGGACTAAGGAATGTTTTTAGCCATTTGTTTTAAATTAGATTTTTGGGTCAGTTTAATTGCATGGTTGAAATGTAATTCTCAGGTCATGACTCATCCTTCCTTATGGGTCTACTATTGTTGCCATGAGGACATCATACTGTAGTCACCATCATAGAAACGGAATGGTTTCCCTGGCTGAGAGAACTTCACCAAAGTGAGAAACATCCCCTTTAAAGTAGGGAAAACAGAAGTGTGTGCTGTATCAGCTATGAACATTGAATCGGTTGAGCAGGGAGCAACTAATTAGAAAAAGTGGAGAAGAAAACTGATGGATCCAACCTATCCCAAAGGTGGATTTCAGAATCCTACCTACAACAGAATCGTAGGGTTCACAACCAGCAGGTTAAACACCTCAGATTATTCCCAATCTAGGGTTCAAATTAAATAGAAACTAATCTCAGAATTAGAAACAGCAATAATCTTCAAATCCTCAAGTGGTATATGCATCATAAAGAACAACTTTAGCGCTTTATAAAGCATAAGGGAGCAACTAATTAGAAAAAGTGGAGAAGAAAACTGATGGATCCAACCTATCCCGAAGGTGGATTTCAGAATCCTACCCACAACAGAATCGTAGGGCTCACAACCAGCAGGTTAAACACCTAAGATTATTCCCAATCTAGGGTTCAAATTAAATAGGAACTAATCTCAGAATTAGAAACAGCAATAATCTTCAAATCCCTAAGTGGTATATGCATCATATAGAACAACTTTAGCACTTTATAAAGCATAAGGGAACAACACCCCCCTCCCCCACTTCAACCTGCAGGACCCCACGACAGATGCCTTGTAAAATTAGTAAGTCCCACATATGTTTCATAAGATGGGGCAGGGCCATGTTTAGCAATGTTTTGAATGGGACAAGGTTAGGACCCTACCCTGTTGCCATCTATAAGTGGTATATGCATCATAGAGAGAGCAGCTCGCTTCCATTGAATGGAAATATTTATTTTAAATGGAGGCTAAGATCAGAGTGACAGATGATCTGGCATTCTAGATAAAGCAGGGGTAGACATGATCTCCTTGCTTGCACTTGGTATTTTCCCCAACTTAGCTAGTAGTGTTCGGTATTTACTTGTCCTGGTTTTCAGGTTTGTGTTGTTGTCATCCATTAAATCTTTTAGCTTCTCTTTTCTATAATAAAATTGGCATTGATCAAGGAAAAAAATGTGAATGAAGATATTAATAAAGCTTTAAAGGGATAAGAGCATCAGAGATTCCTCAGTCTAAAATCACAAAGCAGCACTCAAATCACAAACAACTAAACCTCTAGTAGTGCAAGACACAAACAAACACCAAAAAGTAGCAGAGAATAACAAACGGTAAGCAAAACAGCAGTAGTAAGACCGAAGAACTTCAAAACAGCAGCAGAAGAAGCAATAACAGCTACTGAATATCTTGGCCTAAGGTCAGGAGTCAAAGATCTCCCACAGAAACATGTATATTGTTTCTGTGGGAGAAATAAGGAGCAGACTTAGCAGTATTTTGGTGCTGGTATAGTAATGTATGTGGGAAAAAAAGGCCACATTGACATCTGTCAAGTTCATCTGATACTATTTATGAAAAATCTTAACCCCAGTTAGTTGTCGTTTGGAGAAACAAATTAGCTTTTCCATCTAGCTTTATAATTTTTATGGTCTCTCCTATTTTATTAAGCAAGCTCCACATTGAATTGGGCAGTTTTGAATAGTTTGGTCAACTTGATAGAAGGGTAAACAAACCGGTACTATACAGCAATAAGAGAAAGAAACTCCAATCACTGCCTCAAGGGAAACCTCGATGTAACCTGCTGCAAAATACCCAAAAGTTCAAGAACCACAAAAGAAGAAGAAAAAAAGACCCAAGGCATATTAACATAAATCGTTCAGGAATCTATGAAATACTAGAGCAAACAACATAGGTTCAAAAGATGACTCATGCTGCAAGCAGGACACAATTCCAGAATATGTTTTTGAGCATTCATTTTTTTCTATAACCAAGAACCAAGGAGGGAAAGCAATAAAGGCAAAGGAAAAGCAATGCAGAGTTACTGCAAACTCATCTATGTAATCAATAGAATATGGTGTCACCTTGACTAATTACAGCTAATCCAACCTTTAGACCCCCCACAGCTGACAGCACTGCATTCAAAAGTAAATTAATAAATGAAAGATCAAAGAAAAAGTCTGATTTGGGAGCTAATGCAAATTTATTCTTCAAAAGAAGAAATCTAAGCACACCTAACATTTACAGTTATAAAATCAATAAATCTCATGGCTCCCTAAAACAACTCGAGCATGAAGGAGAACAGCTATTAGAACCTGACCTGACATTGCTGGAGTAACAACTCCATTGGCTATCACCATAGAAGTACCCAGAAGCACTAACACCAGAAGAAGTTTCTTCAATGTCAACGAAGACTCAAGCCTCTCCTTTATTTTCAGTGACCTCTCAAGTTCTGGAGAAGGCACTTTTAGCCTGAAACTTGATACGTGAGCATCAGATGGTAGCTGATTTGGAAGAAGACTGACCTTGGCATGCCTACAAATCAATGAATATAAAGCAAATGTACCACCTGTACAAGTTACACACAACAAAAATTAGTTTCACTGGAAGCCACCAATTAAGAGCAAATTAATATACAAGACAGCTGAAATAAAATGGCATGGTTTACAACCTCCAGCGTACCTTCACCATCATCGTTGGCCCAAAGAACAACAAGAACATACTTGATCAGTGATATCAAAATTAAAGTATATAAAACCAGTGACAATGCTCCAAGAACATCTTCCTCCCCACGAATTGGAGACTTGTTGAACATCACACTGAAGGTATATAAAGGACTTGTTCCAACATCACCATATACAACTCCGAGTGTCTGAAAAGCCAGCACAATTTTCTTCCCTACAGTAAAGTCCTGCATTCTGAAAAAATTCAGATGGCTCTTAACCCAAAAAGAGAAAAGATAATATATTTCAATATTTCCTTATCAGCTCATCTACAACAGAGTTTCGCAACCTTGCATTTCCTACAAAACAATGTGGCAATATCAAATTTCATACTGCTTAGGAGAGTCTGTCAGAATATCAATCGTAATTGGCAAAATTAGGTGAAAATTTCTGGTCTGACCAAGGGTTCAAATTGGAGAAATTGGGTCAGAATCCGCAAAATTTGGTAAAATTATTCAGTTGCACCAGGTGTTGAAATCATATCGCTGGAAAAACTTAAGTCTTGGATCGACTCTAGTTCACCCCCTAGGATATGCAAAAACAGGACTTCCACCAGTTTATGGCCTTTCTCATACTTAATTGGTTCTTCTGCCACTAGCTTTACAAGTGTTATTCCTTGCCTCGCCTTAGTCCTAGGCACACCACTTAGTAATTCACTTGCATCTCTATGCCTTGGTGCATGCCTCAGTGAATTGACTTTATTGCCCTTAGATTCTGTTCTTTCTTCTATATATATATATACTCCAGCTTGAGAGGGAGTGTCCCTATTGCTGAGTCGTGGGGTGATGTTGAGTTGTAGTTTGTTTTTAATTGCTTTTAGTTTGTTATTTACTTTATTGTAATTAGACTTAAGACTCTTGGTAGGTTTCCTACTAAAGAGTAGATTACTTGATACAATATAAGTGACGGGTCTAGTCTAGACCACGATAGAAAGGATTTTAAACCCTATCGTGGTTCTAGCTCACTCTCTCCCTTCTCCATCGTATTCTCATCACTTCTCTCTTCTTCTTTCTTCTTCTTCTTCCTTCTCTTTCTCTTATAGGTGCTGGTTTACAGGTTTGGTATATCGTCATAGCCCTAAGAACAATTATTAAATTTCCAATTAGCAATCATAAAAATTCAATACAGATGCCACCAGTGACAGCTTAATGGGCCATCAACCCAGAACAGTCAAATAGGGCTTCAAATGGCACCAAACTTAAATAGAATATAAAAAAAGATACAACATTACCTCTCTTTTTTTAATGAACGAGAGAGGGTGAAAGAGAGAAAATGGTACAAGGAACAAAAAACAACCAAGAGGAATGGGAGAAAGGGTCAGAAAACTAGAGAGGACTAAACAGCCCACAAAAAAAAAAAAAAAACTCCCAAATAAAAGGGAATTGATCTATGGTCGATTCCGTGAGAGATAAATAGGAATTGCTAGTTGTACCTCGTGAAAAAGACTTCTTTCGTGGAATTAACCATGCCATTTCTTTTAGAAAAAAAATCTGTTCAACTAAGCAAATATGGCATGGTTGACCAACCTAATCACTCCCTTCCCCGTAAGTCCAGAATATAATGAGCCGATGAGAAGTTTAAGGAATAATCCAAAGCATGGTTCTGCCGAACAGTGTGTGTCATGATAGCCTCCACAGATCCCCTACCCTGATGCACCAATCCAGTGACACTGTTGGAGTCGCTTACTCCCTTCCATTGGCTAATACGTCAAGAATGAGCTAAGCTTGACCAAAAGAACCAGATAGAAGCTCAGCATCATCCACTGGTCCAAAGAATGTAATAACCACTGACCCATTACAATCTCCGAATAAGCAAAATACACTTCTCTTATAAGCACATTTCTGAATGACTCAATCCAATCATAGCATACAATAAACAATGTAAATTGCCATATGTCAAATATGGAGAAAAGGATGACCGGAAGTTTGAGAGGCGGGGAGGAGGGAGCAGACTGCAGATGGAAAGAGCAAATCCCCAGGTATATGGTATGGTAGTTCACCAATTAGAAATATTAAATGAAAAGCCTCCTAGATTCACTGTCACATACACCACAATTTTTCAATTTTCACACAACTCATAAACACTGAGATTTGGAATACAAATTGACCAAGGTAGAAAAGGACAACTAATAATCTATACATGGAGTTTGAATAATGTTTGTAGTTTCCCTAACATTAGAAGTTAATGGACACCAACCAAACTGTTAATATTGTAGCTATATTCAGTGTGTAGATACTAGTAGGATGGAGCCAGGTCAAACTTTTAGAATCAAAAGTACCCAATCCATGTGTTCAGAAACATAAAATAATGTACTCTATCCCAAGCAGCCAAGCAATCCTATATTCAGCACCAGTCATAACTTTTCAGCAACATGATTTGCAATCAGTATTAAACTTTTTCGACTGCCATGGAGTTGATCGAAACAAAGGAGAATTCATAAACAAAAGGGGAACCAAAGCCCGATAACTAGATCATTCTCTCCAGCACTAGATCACTCTCTCATTGAACACTTACCCTTGAATTACGAGTCAAACTCCAATATATTCATTAATGCAAACTGTGTCAGGTAGACCTCATGAAAGAAACAGATTTCGAACCAACACAAATTGAGATAAACTACAGTCCATAAATGGAATCTAATGTTTGTAAATTTGAGGGAGCATAGAAAGAAATATATCTTACTGCATTCCGTTCCATGAATTATGCCATGTCCTATGTTGGACATGAAAGTGTACGAGAAGCTAAATACTTTCTCCCCCAAGGGAAAACAATCGATAGAGATCATGAGTTTCAACCGAATAAACTAACACACAGTAAGCACATTCACATCTGTAAAACTATATTCCGTCGTAGAAATCCCAGTCAAAATGCATTGAACTCAAATTTGGAGATCATGGAGCAAAGACGTTTCAGATCGAAGCCATAAAATAAGAATGAATGCGGAAGTAAGAATTCCTGACGTACATCTTCGTCATTTCTCTGAGCGCCGGGAACCTCAAGAGCCTCAACATCAAAGGAGTCAATACGAGGACCCGTCCTAATCAGTCTGTGCTCCCCATTCTCTTCCTCTTCAGAATCGAAGCCCATCTGTGGAGGTATATCCTCGTCGTCTTCTACATCCGTGTCGTCTTCATCCTGAAAAACCCATCTCGATTCGGACGAATCCATGGCAACCAATCCCGTACTATCCCCCCTCTCTGAACCTTCTTCCGCCATTGATTCAGCTACGAAATTTTAACCCAACAGCACAGTTCATAAGAAACTTTAAAACCCTAAACAAGCCCACGAGATACGAGATCTGAAATGACAAAACTGTCAAGAAATGAGAGATCAGCCACTAAAGAAGTCAGAATCCATTTGAAACCCCCCAAAAGAAATTTCTTGAACAGTACAAGTCAGGAATCGATAGGATGGAATTGACAAACTGAAGCTTGCATTAAATAATCAAAGCAAACAGCAACCAATCCACGTTCGTTGTAGAAGTTCTATGTTGTTGCTTTGCTTTCATGATTCAAACCCTCCAGACCTCACCAGAGATTACAAATCAGTAACGCAAAACTGTTTGGAAAAGAGAGATTCTAAGCTTCCAACCCACGCGGAATGAATAATGCTCACGCTCTAAGGCTAAGGTACAAAGAGAGAGAGAGAGAGAATGTATGTACAAAATGGCTTTGTGTCGGAGAGAGAGATTGTAAGGATCAAATCGAGAAAGAGAAGACGTAAAGATTACAAGCAGGAAAGCGCGAAAACTGGCAACTTGACGAATGTTGCCTTCACAGCAATCGACGGAAGGTGGGCTTGACCGGCTAAGATGGTTTTGGGAGCCATGTGGGCCCGGGGTTTTGATGAAGGAATGGTCCCAGCCGATTCTAATTGGATTCAAATCCAGATCGGTTCATATCGGACGGATTTGCCCCTGAGTTCTTTTTTTCAAATAAAATTACCATTTGACCTTTAGTCCGTGTTGATCCACCAGTATGGGATTGGCCAAGAACCCTATCGATACGAATCAGCCAATCCGGCCGATCGGATACCAATTACTGAAACCATGAGTACAATTGATCAAAAATCAAGGTTTTAATAATTGACATTGGAGATAGGGATGTAAACGGATCGGATTTGGCTCGGATAGTGTTATATCTCTGCATCCACATCCGATTAGCTTTCAAACGAATACGGATCAGATATTTTATTCGTTTACATGTAAATATAGCTTTTCAGATAGCTATAGCCTATCCATATCCGTTTAGTTTTTTGACGAATTCGGATAGTGCTAAACGGATACGAAAACAGATTTTGACTATTCATTTACATCCCTAATTGGAGATGATATCAGTTTCTACCAATACGGATTTGATATCAATCCAGATCGACCTGAATTGGCCTAGTATTAGCCAATATAGGTCTACATCGGGTCAGTATCAATCTGTATCGACCCACATCGACGTGCAAGGTTTTTTATGGTGTGATCCAGATCGGATCTGTCAATTGAGATGGATATCCAATCCAACAGCCTATACTGATCCCCGATACAAGATGGGCCATAAATCGATATCCTCCTCTACCAGCATATGATTTGATATTGATTCTTAGAACCATGGTTCCATTACTAAAAATACAATATGTATTCGCTAGTCCAAATCGAAATCAGTATTGAACTCTTGATCATGGATTAAGTAATCGGTATAGGATCGGCCGATCTGTATAGGTATTGGTTATTGATTCTTAGCCGATCTCATGTCAGTGAATCAGTTTGAACCAAGGGTAAAAAGGTGAAAAAAATCTAATTTTCAAGTAAAAACAAGGGCAAATCCATTCAATTTGGATTGAAACAGGTTGATCCGAACCATTGAGGCTAATACTGATCCCTTTAACCATGGTCTCAATCATTCGAAACCATTTTTTAGGCCTTAGATTCTTACCGCTTTATCCCACCCTTACAACCATGGTTTGAGGAATGGGTATTGGATCGGTTGATTCATATTGGTATCGGTCTCCACCTATACCGTTCTGACTGATCCTATATCGGTGGATCGGTACAAATAAAAAATCATTTTTTAAATGAAACAGGGTATATCTATCAGATCCTGATCGATATCGGTCAAGACCTATTCCGATACTGATACCGATACCGATTATTAAAACCCTGCTTTCAACCCCTTTTTGCCTTTATGGATAAAAATCCAAACTCACAATTATAACTTCAGGGAAAAAGTATGTTATTGTATGAAAAGTTTTAAATAAAGGAAGATCCTACAAAATTTTGGCCTTTATAAGGATAAAAAATCCAAAATACAGTAGTGAACGTTTGACTTGGAATCTTGCGAAACATCCGTTAACCATTCCATTTTTGAAAAAGCTTGGTCTGAATGAACCGACCCTAGTTGAATCACCCATTTGATATGAAAAATAGGCGGAAAAAAAACAAAGGGAGAATGGCTGTTTTGCACATTTGCTAGCAAAATGGTCCCACTCTATTTGTGCCATGTGGTATATGATTCACTAACATATGGATCGATAGGGTTCACTATGGAATATTTTAGGATTGAGTTTTTTATTGGACACGAGAACTCGAAGACTGGGTAGGGAAAGAGGTCATAGTATAATTTCATACCTGATCAAAATATTGAAGGAACATGTAAAATTTAAGGACAAGAGATCAATGTCTCATCGTGTAGCACCTATTCGTTATTTGGTTGCACAGGGGGCGTCAATATAAATGTGATTTTTTATTTTATTAGTGGAGGGGGGTAGGACGGTATTTTTGTGCACTCCTGTTCTTTTATATTTTCATAGAATTTTTTTATTTTTTTTTAACTCTTACTTTGACTTTCAAATCATTTTTTTTTTAACATAAATCTTCTTTCATGTATAATCGGGATTGAGTATAAATTTTTGGCAAGAGATCGTTGTTTGGTTATGTAGCACATACACTAACACTGGGGCCAACGAGGGTGCATGCAAGGAGTATCAACATAGATTTTTTATTTCATAGGGGATAGGGAGGTATTTTTCGTATGCTCCTCTATTTGGGCGTAGGAGCTACACGACCAAATAATGTTTTTTTTTCCATAAATTTTGTAAAATTTGGTTGTTAAATGAACTTAAATAAAAGATAGGCTGGTTTAGCAAGCCTAGAAAAAATTATGGTTATGCTACTACCAACCCTTGAAAAAATATGAGTATAGGAAAAGTTTTGTGCTTTGTATTTGGGTCCTAAGCACTAAACATGGTGGATTCTTTTTTATTTTTAATTAAATCCAGTGGATATACTTTATAGGAAAGTAGTTTTTGTTTTGAGGATTTTACCTCAAAAAGAAAAAAAGTTTTTGTTTTGAGGGAATACCTCTAGATCCATAGGAGCTATAAAATTATTTTCAAATATGGGACCTAGGATTTTGAATCTTGGAAGGGATATTCGTATTGATTTTTTAATGTATCAATACTCTAGAGTCTAGACATTATTGTGTACTCTCGCAATTCTTAGTGGGAACATATAGTTTAAATAAAAATATAATAAAAACGTGAAAACAGATAACTCAAATTTGTTTTGTGATTTTTTGAAATATCATATTCCATTGTCACATGGATAACTAAGGGGAAAAAAAAATCTAACAGTATACTTGCATGCCGAACAGCCAATCATCTAGCAAAGGGATATGAAAGGCATGATAATTTGAAGTTCTCAAGTCTCAACCATCACTTCCACAATGAACTGGACAAACAATGAATGATCACAAAATAACATCGAGGCCATTTTACCTAGTTGTGATATTCCAAGTCTTTATATGAAACGACCACTCTCGTATACCTATTATCTCTAACATATTTTTTTCTAAGAAGTTGCATTTCCTTTGTAATTAAAACAGGTTTTCACTATATTGTTTTAACTTTGGAAATGTCTAAATGACACCTCTATAGGTGTATTTAGACATTGACACCTTCATTTAATTGCCTCTTCTCTTATTTTCAAAAGTTCTTTAATTATGAATATAACAACAATAACAAATACAGCCTTATCCCAACTTAATGGGATCGACTACATGGATCCAAACAAGCAGAATAGAGAAAACACAGATATACTTTTTAAAAAAAAAAAAAAAAAGAGGAGAAAAGAGATGGGAAAAGATGAGAAAAGACAAAGGAAAATAACAAATGGAAGATTATAAATAAATTAAAAGATGAAAATAATAAGAGGCAAAAGGTACAGCCCAACACGTTAGGATAATCTCAGCTAAATGGGGTTTGCGACATGGATCCTCGCCCTTCAATAGGCTCTGTCCGAGGTCATACTTGGGACCAGACCTAGACTATGCATGTCCTTCCTCACCACTTCTCCTATAGTTATTTTAGGCCTGCCTCTAGCTCTTTTAGCTTATTCAATCGGAATCATATCACTCCTGCTTACCGATGCATCCTAAGGTCTTCGTTGAATGTGACCATACCACCTTAAATGACTCTCTTGGAGCTTGCCATTGATCGGGGTGACCCCCAAATCCGCTCTTATATGTTTATTCTGTACTTTATCTTTCATTGTTTTTCCACACATCTAACGTAACATCCTCATCTCTGCTACACAAAGCTTATCAATATGACACTTCTTAACTGCCCAACATTTTGCCTCATACATCATGGTCATATATCAATAGGTTTTCAAAATAGTTTGAATGAACTTATCATTATGTCATTACCAATAGTTGTTTGTTGTCTAATACATTTTTTTTTATGATACATGTGAAATGACAATATTTGTCCTCATTGAAGAAAAATGTGTGTAACAGTAGAAGGGTAAAAAAAATTAAGTTAACGAACGTAATAAGAAATTCCGTTTAATTTTTAAGAGCTAACCTTAGGTAATTTTGTTAGTTGAGTTGAGATTGATTTTAATGTCAATGTATTATTTATACAAGCCTTAGTCTATCAGAGCAAGCGCCAAAACAGTGATGAATAGGAAATATTCCAATGTTCAAGGGAGGTAGGTTGATGTATCTTTATCAGATCTTACCTTCCAAATGCAATGGTCATCCACATTCAGGTGATCAGAATTTGGTTAGGAAATGAGCCAATCCAACAATATAACAAATCACAATTATAGTTATCTGAGTTCATATTTAACAAGAAATCAAATATTTGATTTTGAATCCAATATAATGTAATTGTCGTAATACCTTATTATTATTGACTTAATATATCTAAAAAAATGGTATAAAATAATCCCAATTTGGCAAAAACAAAAAGGGAAATGGATACAAGTTGCCTATAATCCACTTAAAAAATAAAATAAATCCTCAAGAATCATAAAATTAATAAATTTCAGGATTTACTAGATAATTAATTGCTTAAGAGAACGCAAACCGATCGTGTAGCGTCTACATCAGCGTGGAGGGTAATAAGAGTGCGTGCAGGAACATTTAATTAAATGGGATTTTTAGTTCACTAGGGGCTTAGCTGTAATTTCATATGATCCTATGTCTAGGCACAGGAACCACACGACTTGTTAGTGTTCTTTTTTCACTTATTTTAATATAAATATTTAATATGTATATGCGATGTCAACAAGATCGGGTCAACAATAGGATCAGATCAGGGCATTACTAAATTTGATTGAATTGGATGAAGGCCTTATGGATTTTTCCATAATCAAATAGGATTTTGATCAGCTGATAGCTATACCAAATTCTTTCCCCAAAGAAGCTTAGTATCCACTTGTTTTAAGACAATGATAATAACCAAATTAATCGGCATTAACTATAACCAACAGAACCCAGTTTTGCCAAATTCCTTTTTTTTAAAAAAAACTCTTGATGAGGGAGATCAAGTTCTGGCCTGTTATACTCAAAATATAACCATCCAATAGGATCGTGCCACGTCTTTAGGGGATGTTGATCTCATACCCAAGATACAGATCCATAAATGGAAAACCAAGTACGGCTTAAAGAGCCACGCAATCGTCCATCCCCATATGGAAACTACTAAAAAAGAAGCTACTAGAAAGGTAAGAAAGGATCTCGCTCCTAAAGAGATCTCTCTCAAAAATATTTTCACAATGAATGGAAGCTACCATATTAGGACTCTCGCAAGAATCGCCTATTCCCTGACTAAACACTATATATACCCAGGCATAACCCATTACAAACCATCTTCACTATTCTGAATTGTTGCTCAAAGAGATATGACTTATGCATTGGAGAGTCCTTCGTTGGTGAAAATCGGCTCTCTGTTGTCCCTCTTGTTATCTTGTATAGGTCTGAGCCTAGGAAGACTTTTGGTGGAGATTTCTCGACGCAACACAGCCCATGGAGTATGTTTGGCATACTCAGTGGCGAAGGAAGCAAGTTGGACTTAGAAAATTTGTGAGATTCTACACATCAACTATTCGTCAAATGGGGGATGTACATTTGTCGTTTCAATGGGCCCTTTGACCCCATCCAACATCATCATGCATAGTTGTGCACAATACCTTTTGCCTTAATTATTATTAGGGCAAGGGAACGCTGCCAAGGCCTCTAGAGCTTGCATATGTTTGCTGGCCAATGGGAGTGCATGCACAAAGATTGATTTGAACAGGATTTTCACCTTTACATGGGGGTAGGGCAGTTCTATGTGTAGGCACAAGAGCCACGCTGACCATGCAACCAAGTAGCCTTTTTTTCCCCCTTATTATTACTTGGATAAGTAGAAACTTCCACTTCAAGTTCTCTAATTATTCTTTTAATTTTTACCATATATATATATATATATATATATATTTGTTCTTTTCATTGAAAAAAACTAAGGTAAAAATTGCTTTAGATCTGACAAGCTTATCGACGTAGCTCACCAATTTCAGTCACATGGTAAAATGATGTGGCCATTATAACCATTGGATAGATAGGTCTAGGATTGGATTAACCATATGTCGAATTCGAGGACCTAATTCAATCAAGGGAAAAAGAACTCTACGCCCTCTCACATGGGGGCAGTGATAGGGCCACCCTACCCTTCTCCTTGGATGCTCATATGCACGTTCCCACAGCTTGATATCAAAACCCTTCCTTTCAATCAAATACAGGCATACATCCTTCTATCTTTTAATCGTCTATGCATGCAAACCTGTGTATCTAAAAAATTTGAACTCCATCCCATCTGCACGTGGTAGAAACTTGCCTCTGTTATGCTTAGTAGAAACAACTTACTGAGTAACTTATCCCAATTTTTAGGGTATTCTTTTTGCCCTAGTGCTTTGCCTACACATCTAACTTATGGGCATAAAATAATTGTGGCACAACAATGTTCACTAAGACACTAACTATGGTGAAAGTTATTGGGTTCTTTTTTTTTGGTTATTATTATTTAATTTCAAACATATTATTGTCACATGGGTCTGTTATTTTTTTTTAAACTTCACAAGCCATATATTCTGCCAGATGGACATAATTTGTCCATTCTAACCGTTGGATAGAGACGACATGGCCTAGATTAGCTATTTGCCAGATTTCATAATCCAATTCAATAAAATATCCCCTCATATTGCCTTGCATCCTTTATATGTCCATGCATGTGTACCACTGCTCTAGCAATTGCTGTGCACTCTCTTAACTTTGAGCAAGAACAGAAGGTTTAGGTAGTAAAAACCATGTAAATGGACAACTCAGACCTGCTTTGTGACTTCCTAAAGCATCACATACACTTGTGACACTGATAGCTACTAGTTATTTTAGGGAAGTGGTTCTCTATCCAGGAGTGTGGCCTATGCCAGCACTCCCTGTCTCTATCTCTCTCCTCCCTCAAACAAGGGGCAAAAATGTCTTGTTACAATATCGAAAGCGTTTATACTGACACTATCTATTACGCCCGTGCCTGGACCCTAACCCGAACTCCGAATGTAGGTCCGGAATCCGATGGATCTTGGGTCTTAACCACTAGTAACCTGTGGTGCACCGACCTGGTGCTCATTTTTTTTTAGGGAAATCTCCGGTAATATCATACCTATCGATCCAGAGGCAACTACCAGACCTGTGTTGCTATTCCATACACCAGTTGATAAGTAACCTTGGTACAGCCTTGCTTAACCGAAACAGGAATAAACTCATATTTAAATGTTTAAATAGGGTTTAATGACCACAAATTATACAAGGACAATGCCCTAGGCATGGCATAGGCCTCAGTGGGACCCAAATGCAAAAACAGTAGGGTTTTACCTACTGGTCCATCCATACTAGTTGATCTGGATCAACCAGTCCAATGGACCAGTGTTGCTGTACCGCACAAAATTCACCTCAGATGCGTGGGGTCCACTATCTCGCACCCCGGGTCACCTCTCCGTACTCAGAATGACTTGTGGAAATATTACGCTAACAATGCGACCCTGTGGGGCCCACTTGGGAGCCATTTGCATTTAAGAATGAATTCTTAGAATGCATTCTCACTAAAAATCAGATTCAGCCAAACAGGCCTTAGTGGCTGGGCTTATATAAAGCAGCCTTCAGCCCAAAAACCCTCCTATTTCTTTCGTTGGAGAGAAGGAAGAGAGAAGGAAAGGAGAAAGAGAAAGAAAAAGAGGAAGAGGAAGGAGAAGGCTTGGAAATCTCCCTTGTGCTTGGATTCAACAAGGTAACCTTGAACTCAGTAGTTCTATGCTGATTTCTAGCCATTACCATGACTGTATCCATGATCAATCTCTGGTTCATACTAATTAACCATGTGTTCTCATGTTTCCTACCACAAAAACTATGTATTGCAAGCTTAGGGGCTAGGAACCTTACATGTATGTGTAGATCTGCCATGTTGGGCTTAGTATCTACCCTTTTTCTTGATGAATATATGTTGTACCTGCAAATCTCAGATTTAGTTGATCATTTGTCATGCCATATGACATGCCTAGATCATGAAATTAAGTGTAGGGCATGCTTATTTTAAATGCATGCTAGATGCTAGGCACTATTCTCTGAAACAGAACCATTTTAGCATAGTTACAATCTGCTCATTTAGGATTTCTGCAGTTGTTCTTGCATACAAGGCATGCATGCTGTCCATATCAGCCCAACAGCCCAAATCCTTATGCATATACAAATTTTCTTTGAAATCATGTTAAATACCCTTACTGCAACCTACTGGTACCTCCTGACCATCCATGCATGCTTCCAATCTGTAGATCTAAGCCAAAACAGATTTATCTTTTCAATTTTCGGGTTGCTCATGTACTGGTCGATTGGATCAACCACTGTGAATCAACCAGTGCACGAAATTGAAACCTGTGTTACCCCTAGTCTGTCTATGGGTCTGTGATACCCTGTATAGGGTCCTACATGAAACCCAGCTAAAAATAATGCCCTGCAACCCTACTTAGAGCCAATCTGACACCCCATGATGGGTTTCGGACAACCAAACTTGTATTTGACATGGAACCATGACCCCAATCACTGATGGAAGTACTGTTGTGCCATCTAAAGCCATTGGTGGGAACCCTCTCCAAATCTGTGACTGTAACCCCTACTGGCCCATTGCTACTGGTCCATTGGATGGACCAGTACCAATCAACCACTGCAGGAAATCATAGCCTGTGCTGACCCTGACCTACCCCAAGGTCTGAAACACCCTTTCCTAGGCCTTTGGTGTAAACCCTAGCCTAAACCGCATTAACTCAACCCTGTGCCTACACTTGGAGCAATGGGTTGATTGCCACTAGTCCATTGGATAGACCAGTTCAATCAACCAGTATTAACCATTGATGAAGAACTTGACCCTAGCCTTTGTATTTACTTAGACTAGTACTTAGGCACCCTTTTGGGTCTAAAACCATAAACCCCTTTTGGTTTTGGACCACAATAGCCTACTGGTCCATTGGACCGACCAGTGCCAATCGACTACTACTGCTGCCATGGCAGTTTTGAGTCCTGCTTTAGTCTGGATGATTGACCAAGGTCATCCCTAGTTTCGTAGGGCAATTTAGTATGTATTGATGTAATTTTCTAATTTAATTACTTAGGCTTTGATTGTCCGCCTTGCGACGTGTGTTCGAGCACATTTGTGGACCGACAGTCTTTGGAACAAACGGAGTATAGACAAGGTGAGTGGATATCAGATCACTCTTGTAGGTGTGATCTTGTGAACACATCGAAGATAACAAAGTTACCTTTATTACTATTATCTGTTCTATATTATTATTTAAATTGTTTTCGGATGTTGGAATTAACAGACGTAGTTATGGACTGTGGTTGTGAACATGTTGATTTAATAATTGACGAATCAAATGCATGCTATGTGAACTGCTAGTTTAGATGCTGTAATAGACGACTTGGCAATGAAAGGCATGGTGAACCGTAGTATGGGCTGCGAGAGCACCGTGCATTTCATACTGGAAATGAGGTTTGTAATAGCCCGTAGAATGGGATACGGTCGATACCACTAAACTCATACTGATCATGTAGACCATTGGGCTAGGTAAACATACCCTTATGCTACAGCCCTTCCCAACAGGGGTGTAGGTGTTGGGTGATCATGGCATCCTGAATGCCGAGGATAGCAGAAGCCGGGTCAGTTTGCTATGGTTAACTAGGGGTCCGCCAAGGGAGGAGTTGGTGCTCACTACCCAGCGCGGGTTCCACCCGCAGTGATTGAGGTGGCAATCGAAGACGAAGGAGAAGCGACGGAGGTTGTCGCCCGAGTCATTGAAAGTAGCATACACCTAGTAACTTAGTTGTGATGTTAGGTGGACTAGAGTAATAAAATTGAATCCAACATGTAGGTTGATGATTGTGTTGGTTGTACCTACTTGTATGATCTTATATTCATTTGCTGGGCTCGGTGGAGCTCATCCCTCCTGGATTGTTTCTTTTAGGTGATTTTGCAAGTATCGATTTACTAATAGACGATGAAGCTATTGATGGACTGTAGATCTTCCTCATGTTGATCTACGAGGATTATACTATTATTTGAATTTCTCTCTTCAGAAAGTGTGATTACCGTGACTATGTACCTTTTGAAGATAAATGGATATGTATATGATATAACATAGGTACTTGGGATCGTACTGTAATTAATATAATCTATCTTGTGGGTAGTTTCTCTTTTACCTTCCGTTGCCTCTGATATTTATTTATTATCTTTTACCCTCATTATGTGGTTTGTGACATGTAAATACTGCTTCTAGATCCTTGGGGTTTGGCGGATGTGGTTCGACATCCGGGTCACCCGCCCGATCCTCCCAGGGAGTGGTTTAGGGTGTGACACTATCAATACCGGAAGCGTTTACTGATGTCTTGGTTGGCGAGAGTTT
Source organism: Telopea speciosissima (assembly GCF_018873765.1). Classification (NCBI taxonomy): domain Eukaryota; kingdom Viridiplantae; phylum Streptophyta; class Magnoliopsida; order Proteales; family Proteaceae; genus Telopea; species Telopea speciosissima. Next base: position 3,445,816 of record NC_057922.1, read on the forward strand.
GGCACTTCGTGCAGGTTTGCAAGCTGGTCTGAGCATGGGTTTTACAAATATACAAATTGAGACTGATAGCCTTCAACTGGTGGAGTCACTGAGAACCGTCACCATGGACCCGCCGCTGGCCGTAGTCAATATCCTACAGGATATTCAAGCACTGCGACGCCAACTGAACTCAACCATTACTTGGATTCCTAGGCAAGCGAATCATGTCGCTGATGACCTAGTTCAGAAGGCCCTATCTTTGATAAGCAAGATGGATTGGCCTATGTCCACCCCTTGGCTCCTGAATTTATGTAATCAGGAAGTCGATGTAACCGCTTATCATGCTTTGAAATAAAGTTTCCAATTACCAACAAAAAAAAAAAGAAAAAAGAAATGTCTTTTTACATTGGGAGGAGAGAGAGAGAGATTGAAGTGCTTGCATAGGCCACGCTTCCTGACAAATTTTATTTTTCTCTGTTGTTTCCCTGCAATCAATCCGGGAGAAGCAGCAACAATTAAGTAAAGACGGTGTAAATGTATTTCCACTTTCCGTATGTAATGGATAGAAGTACACAGTTTCAGATTTCAATAGCTACACCCTTCAATCAAAACTTGGCCAGACGCAAGACGTAACTCACTCAGATCAGACCAAGGAAAAAAATAATACTCCCAACCTGACATGGAGAGGGTTGAGCATCTAAGCTTCCTTCCTCTTGACCTTAAAAGGATATTTCTGGTAAATTGAAATGCTAGTAATCACAAGTGGCAGAGACACAAGGCAGTACAGTGAAGGAGGCTTTCCATCAAAAATAAATTGGAGCAAGGCCGTCACTAATAGTGCCGAAACAATCACAAACCCCTGCACACATAAGAGATCGAAAGTGAAACCAGCTTGAACAGTAATTGTATAATCAGAATATAACATGTCATTTATTTTCCCCTCATTCACAGAGAGGAAGATTCATGTCCAGATGGGAGAGTAAAACGTCTCTTTTTTGTGCTGGGTTTTATCAATATTGTCTTCAATGTTTTGAAACAGTCCAATAGTCCTGTAGATAAAATGATTAGTTTACAGTTCCATATACCTTTTTGACACCACCTGCATGGCTTGTAACAAGTCCAACAAGGATCCCACCAACAGCATTGGATAGAACTGGTATCTACAACAGAAAACAGATTATTAAATCCATGGAAGAAAACAAAGCTGGATGAATTAAAAGTATTTAAAGATATTGCAACACCAGAAAAGAATTGATTAAAGATGAATGCAAATTATTTTTGACTCTCATAAATAGAATTGGTTAAACAACTTAGACTAGCATATGATGTCATCTAGTGCCTCGGAATGGAACTATTCACCACTATCTTGTCTTCTTCATTCTTTCTCTTCACTTTTTATCCTCCACTTTTACCTTCTGGTTGGGGTAAAAAGACTAGGTACAATGTTCCACAGATTTTGCCTACATCCATCTTGTTGGCTCGCAAGAGTATTCCATGCATAGGTTGGATTGCAGATCCCAAGTACCTCCAGTTAAAACAAGCGAATTTCCTCTACGAACATTCAGTCTTCTAGTCATCAACACAAGAGATCAAACAATTTTGCAACATAAATAACCACCTCTACCTAGCGGGTAAACAGCTGAGGTGTGAAAATCTATGTTTTGATAATATGTCCATCTATTTTCTTAATAGTGTAATCATATACCAATAATTACAGAATACAACATTATTCCACTATAAAATGTAATAACGGCCATAAAGTAACCAAATAAACAATCCATAAAGTTCCATACAAATATTCACCTGTAAAAATCAATATTCACCAAGTTTCTTTGGGGAATGGGGAATACAGGTTTCGTGGGGGATTTTGGCTAGTTGCTTCGGGCATTTAAGTTTTTTGGGGGCAGGATTAGGAATGGGCCGAGGTTACTTACATCATATACATACAGGTATATATATTATAAGCACACACATATTCATATATAAATTATATACTCACCCTTAATAGGCAGATAAAAGGTGAGGGAAAGTCCCACTTACCCTCCAAAAGAGAGTTGGGAAAAGCAGGTTAACAGGCAAAACAGGAAAAATTTGCAGTCCACTCTACTTATCATTTGAAAAGCCAGACTTTAGAATAATGGTTCCCGATATGATAATTTTTTTTGGGGGGTGGGGGTGGGGATCACAATTGAAGCAAAAGGAGTAAGGGATTGTCATCATCCTGCCATTGAGGTTAGATATGTTTCTTCCCTCCCCCCCCCCCCCCCCCCAACACACACACACCAAAGGGCAGCAGTCCAGTGACTTATGAGCAACATGTACCAGGATTCCTCCTTATGGCCTAATTCCTTACTTCCCTTAAACAGAAGTACCAATAAATGATAAAGACCATTACCAGAGTTAATAGAGTCCAGCCATGAAAAAACCCATGTCGTCTGATAGCTTCTCCATCAGGAGACTTGTAGGTACTTGCCAACATACAAAGACTACCAATAATTGACATTTCTACGGTCATTAAGTATGAAATGTGTTTCTTCACCTGTTTACAAGAAAATAGAAGTGGAAAGAAAGAAAACTAATCAAGTCTAAATATATCCAGAAAGAGGGGAGGGGGGTGCAAAAAATAAGTCTAGAGAAATAATCCATTGGAATGAGTCTAACAAACCTGAGAAGCCCACTGGCAAAGGGCTGAAGCTAGGCCTGAGAGTACAGAAGCAACCAAGACAGGGACAATTCCATGAAACAAAATCTGATCATGGTTATTGCCACTGGATCCACTGCTAGAGCCTTCACCAATGCTTAAGAGAACAGCAGCAACTATCAATAAGAAAAGAGCGCCAAGTTGTTGGACTGACTGCTTCTGCCTGCAGATGAACCCAGAAAAATACAGACAAGGGATTGTCAGAGACCTTCATAATTCTCTGAACTTACCTGCCACCATAACCAGTTAAAAGGCCTTGTATCAGGATATATATGGCACCTAACAAAATAACTTCTTACCTGTTTAACTCTCTTATCCCTGCTTTGTAAAAAAATATACGATAAGTACTAACTTTTAAGTGCTTAATGAATTCTTGCTTTTAGAGTTTAGATACGATAGTATTCTAAATTCTAAGAAAACAATGAAGGCTAATAAAAGTTAGCCCCAAAGAGAAGGCTTCAGTACAGTTTAAGAGGCTATTGAATATATATATATTTTGGTAGAAGGTTTATTGAATATCAAGCTTCTTAAAGTATGAGGTATATCAGCATGCCTCATACATTAGAAAGACATGCTCCCCATAGACTCTCACCCTAAGAGAGAAATATGTATAAACAGACACTTCATTTAGTATGCTTCACATAATAAAGTTTTTAAGATACTTTTGAGGTTTTGGCTAGTGCAGAAAGAGAGCATATGGAAAAAACAACATTACAACAATTTCTACATTTAAGTTAATAATACAATAAAGATTAGGGTTTTTAGCAAAAGCAATGTAGCTGTACAATTAATATAATTTTAAGGACCAAATGTCCCCAGTTTACCAGCTAATTTTCAGACCATACTTTTCCATTTGTGTTTCAACATTGCAGTTGTGTCTCAACACTCCTCCCGGCACAATAGCAGATATCTGATCCGCTCCCAACTCTTGACCTCTTTTCATCACTCAACATTGTTGTACACACTACTAAATTGAGTGTTCAAGGTGCTTGCAAGAGTATCAAAAGTTCAGTTATGTTTTGGGTTGAGGCAATAGAGAAACGAACTGATACATGTAGAAAAGAAAAGGCCTCGTTGTTAATTCAATCTGGCAGAATACTCTGGTTCAAAATCTTGCAGCTATCATTGTCATTTTGACTGGTGAATTCAAAAGCTCTGTAGGTTTAGGTGATCGTTACTCCTTGACGTTATGTGCAGGGCAAACTTGGGGGAGAAGCCACCGCAGTAGGAGTCCGCAAAATTAAAAATTGTAGTTACAGTTCCCTTTTCAGTTTGAGTTTGAAGAGATGGAATGACAAGATGCTGTAATAATCCTTGATGATAGGTTCTGGTGCTGTGTCTTTTCCTCTCCCCCCCCCCTGGGTGGGGGTGGGAATTGGTAGGGTTTGCTTGACACATCAGCAATCAGTAAATAGCTACTGACCAAAGCTGCCAACAATGATTGGAATGTGATTTGTTTAAGTATCCTTTTCTTTCTCTGTTTTCCCCATTTAGTATGTTTTCTCCTGGATGATTTATCAAGTTGATGTTTAGCTGATTTTTGCCACGGTTGCTAGTGTTCTTAGATTCATATTTAAGGCTCTCTAGTTACCCAGGGACGTTGGGGGGGGGGGGGGGAGGAAGAATAAGGAGGAGGAATAGGAGGAAATGGCAAGGAGAAAGTGAAGATGGAAATGAAGGGCTCATCTGTCTTCTTTGGAAAAAGGGTACATTAGTAAATACACTATCATAGATATCAATTTTAACATTTCAATTCTTTCAGTGATGATGGGGGGGGGGGGGGGAGAGGAGGAAGAATAAGGAGAAGGAATAGGAGGAAATGGCAAGGAGAAAGTGAAGATGGAAATGAAGGGCTCATCTGTCTTCTTTGGAAAAAGGGTACATTAGTAAATACACTATCATAGATATCAATTTTAAAATTTGAATTCTTTCAGTGATGATTTGCAATATTAGTATTTTAATATTACTTCTGGGAAAAGCCCTAAATATAGAGTTCAAAATATGAAGTGAAATTTACTTTTTCATTTCTATGAAAGGGGGAAAATAGACTTAAAAATAGAAAGGGAAATAGAGAAGAAACCAAAACTTCTGATATGCACAACACAAGCTTTATTCGCGAAGATATACTTCAATAACCCACAATATTTTATTCTAAATGCCTGGCTTCCAGAAACACTTAAATACTCAATATTTCCTTCAGCAAAAAGACAATTCCATGAAGAAGTATGTCAATTCATGAAACAGAAAAATCAAGTCAGACAAGTCCTGTTGAGTGTCCAATACTATTTAGGAAATGATAGCAGGCTATGGGCCGCCCTAACAAGTAAGCACAATCAATCTAGGAAGTATAGATGTCCCATCTCTTGGATTGACTGTAACTCGAACATTTTCCATCATGTTGATGCATGGTCAGAACAAGAAAATGGTAAGGTCAACTTCCAACATCTGGTGAACTATGCATTTCACCATAGCAGTCTAACAAGTAATCTGCGGATTAAGGCTGTCTATAATACACTTGAGTGGTCTGCAGCACAAATCATTTATCAGATATTCCTAACAACCCAGTTAATCACTTGATTTGGGAGACAGTTGCTAATGCCATGGGGTAAGGATCCTCATATCCACGAGATAAAAATTTCATGTCAGAAGTCAGACCAATTTTGTTACAAAAATTCGCATCATCGGCTTTGGTCAGCTTCTAACTTACCAAATCCAATAGATGGAACATTGATTGCACAAAGAAGATAACAACATGACCATCTATCTTATTAAGGTGAATAAAAATCAAGAGAACAAGTTTTAGACTGAATTGACAAGCACATACCTCAATATCAGATACGTAAAGAAAGCTGTGAAGAATAGCTTTGTCTGGTTGAGCATTGAGAATGTGAGGGAATCAAGATTCTTGTAAGAAATCTGCAACAGACTATTCTGCAGTGCGTAGATAGCAGCTGGAAGGCCAGATGCCGTCAATGAACCAACCAAAGTCCATTCTTTGTACATTCTCAACAAAGTGCCCTCTTTAGCTAGGAGAATTAGTGCACCGATAACCTATGTAACATAGTATAGATTATTCATTTGAATGTTGATGCTGTTCATAATTTGGAGGAATAAGAAAAGCGGGGGGAAGAAAAGAAAAAAAAAACAAATAAAAAACCCTGAAGTTAAGTCACCTTTGCGGCCTCGCATGCAAGAACAGATGAAGTCACAATAACTTCTCTCCTGCAGCATGTATTAACTAAGACAATAAATCAATAGAATAAATTTGTTAAGGGTCATATATCCGTAAATAGCCCATCTTCAAAATATAGAAAATTGATGAATAGAAGTATCTTACAACATAAAGTACACCAATTTTGACTACATGAAGCACAGAGTATGGAGTGACAGAGCAAGTGATGGTTCTTGAAGAGGGAAGGACACAGGTGCAAATTTGAAGTCAAATGTAATATTAGAATTAGGTTAGAAGTGGATTAATATAACTCCAAGTAAGGGGTTCTTGATTTGTAAAGGAAAAGGCAAGCAAATCAGATACTCCACCCACCAGCAGGAATTCCTCTCCCTAAGAGGCTGTTGGAACCTATTCTTTCAAATTGAGTATGTGAAATACTTTGAAAAAACATTGAAATCCTTCACTTCGAATAGTATATAATTACCATACAAGGGACACAAATCGACGTATATTAATCACTAACCACCCCTGTTCAGCCAACTCATCCATCAAGAATTCACTGATCCCAACATCCAGTATAACAAGATGTTCAGTGCAGATACTTTATCCCATGTTAACTGTGTGCTAGCCACCAATACATTAAGCTACTAGAGGACTGCCTTTTTTTTCTTTTTTTTTTTTATTACCAATACATGAAGCTACTAGATACATTGCCGTTCATAGGCTTATGACTGCAGTCACACTCATACCAGTTGCCCAGTCAACCTGGATGAGTAGCTAACAATCATCATTTCTCTCGAAAACACTATGTATACCAGACAGATTCATTATTTTATTACTCTTCTGTGTGACCATTAATCCCAGCAGAAGAATCATTATGTAAAAATGCTCAAATGTATCATCCAATTCACAATTAACCCTAACTATCCATTCCAGTTGCAAATACTAACAACTATCAAAATGTGAAAAATAACAAAAAATAGAAACCACAGCAAAACCGCATTAAAGGAGTAGCCCAATATAGTTACCGTATTTACTGATTAGCTTGTCCTAATCGACCAAAACAGCACCAGAAAAAGGCAATTACCTGATAAACCGTTTCGAAAGCAAAGGTTGAGCTCCATATTGCAGTGTGAGCAAAACCAGATAGAGCCAAACCTTCCCATCAGGCTTATCAGAATTGGAAGCCGGACCTTTCGGTTTGGCCGTCGCCATTAGTGGCGACCAGAGATAAAGCTAGGGTTTCTTGCCTTCTTCTGGTACGTACTCTTTCTTATCCCAAGGAAGTTACTTCTTTGCAGCGTAGAGCAACAGAAATGCGAGGGAAGGAATATGAGAGAGAACACAAGCAACCACCGCTAAGCCTTTATGCTGGGAGCACAGGAGTCGGGACTTCAGGGTTCTTGTGAATCTTGCCTCCTCGAGAATGATTTTGCTTTCTGTGGGGTCTACAATCAAGAGAGTTAACTGAAAAAAATGTAGTAGTGTATGCATATGAATATCCAATGGATTTCAAGTTGCGAAAAAAGGCTTATCCAATGGTCCAAATGGGAAAACATGAGGGAAGGAGTGGGGGTGATCATTTCAGTGCTCCAGTGTGAGAGGGCGCAAGGAGTGTTATCGGGAATTATATATTTTTTTTAGGGTAAAGTACACGTGTCCCTTCTAATGCATCCAATATTCCTTATACCTCCTAAACGGCTCAATATTTCACGTACCACCCTTCAATATTCTACATATCATCCCTGATTTACACCCCAAATGTCAGATAGGTCCAATCCGTTAAATACCATGGTTAGATGCCAAAATTTTGACCAGTTTATTCTGCTCGATTTTTTTAAAATTGAAAAGATTTAATTATCCTCACTTATTTGTTGCTTAAAACTAATTGAAAATGATCATTTTACCTTTTGTTTTATTTTTATAAATGAAAAGACCTAATTGCCCTCATTTATGTATTACCCTAACCTAATTTGAAAAGGCTATTTTACCCCTAAATATTTATTCCTACAAACCCCAAAATGCCCTCATCTTCCCCAAATCATCATCTTCTTTTACATACCCACCACCACCACCACCACCACCACCACCACCGCCACCGCCACCGCCACCACCGCCACCATCATCATACACCGTCCTCATCCTCGTCCTAATTTTTCCTAATTTTTATTTGTACGAAATTAAATTTTTGGAAATGGGAATGCATGAAAAAGGCGGGAAGTAAGAACAGGGGCTTTGCGAGCAGGACTCCATACCTGAGAGTGAGAGAGAGATGAAGTGAGATAGATGAAGAGAGAGCGAGAGAAAGGGAGAGAGATGAGAGGGGGAAGACGAAGGCCGAAAGATTCCATACCTGAGCGACCCTCTGTCGACCCTCGACAGTTCACAGCCACCACCAATCACCGCGATAGCAGAGACTTTGACGCAAGCTTCTGCAGCAGCCACCCTTCTCCTCATCCGGCATCGGCCGCGCCACCTCCTCCATTCCCGTCAACGATCACTCGTACCAATCCAACGCCATCCGTACCATCAACACTTATCTTTCCTTCCACTCCTTCCCCTTCTCCCTCCGCCAAAGATATTACCGAAACCCTCCGTTTCCTCTGCCACCGTCTCGGTTGGCCCGATCTTAACAAACTCGAAGAAGACCTCCCTCTCCTACTAAAACACCTAAATTGCCCTATCAAACTTAACAAATCCGCCCTCAAAGCCCCCGGTACCCCTCATACTTGGCTCTCCCTCCTCGCCGTCATCCACTGGCTTGTCCAGATCGCTCTCTACAGCGATCATGTCTCCTCTTTAGACTCCAACACTAGCAATTTTCTCGGTGACAACAAGCTCCTTCTCTATGCGCTCGACAGCTACTCGCTCTATATCCGTGGTGAAGACGATGCCATCGATGACCTGGACCACGAATTCACTGAGAAGATGGAGCAGGAGAAGAATGCCGCTGCCGAGAAGGTTAGGTTAATGGAGGGAGAGGTCGTGAATCTCACGGCCGAGATTGAAGCACTGAGGACGGCGCCGTCCGCGAGTGTAGAGCGAGAGAAAGATAAGTCACTGTTGGAGAAGGATGTTCAGAAATTTCATACTAGTATTGAGGAGATCTCGAACGGGATTTTGCTGGTGGAGACGGCTTTGAAGGAGAAGGAGAAAGAGTTGGAGACAAAGGTTAAGGAGAATCAGAGGATTTGTGAGGAGAATGAGGAGTTGAAGACGAGTATTGATCTGCAGACTGTGAATGCTAGGGATGTGGAGAGGATGAAAAGGGGGTTGCAGGCTGTGGAGAGGGATATTGCGGAGGCAGAGGCTTCAAGGAATGTGTGGGAAGAGAAGTCGTGGGATCTTGATACTGCTCTTGGGCATAAGTTTAAGGAGCTTGAGAGCCTTTCCATTGAATGCAACCAGGCTCTTCCATTGAATGCAACCAGGCTCTTAGGAGGTGAAGTTTTCCCCTTCGTTTTGATTTCTTGCATACCATTTTGGTTTGTTTGTGCAGTTTATTTGTTTTACACCGTCCTCATCCTCAGAAATAGGCGGGAAGATGATGGTGGTGGCGGTGGGGGTATGTAAAAGAAGATTATGATTTGGGGAAGATGAGGGCATTTTGGGGTTTTTAGGAATTAATATTTAGGGGTAAAATAGTCTTTTCAAATTAGATTAGGGTAATACATAAATGAGGGCAATTAGGTCTTTTCATTTATAAAAATAAAACAAAGGGTAAAATGGTCATTTTCAATTAGTTTAGGACAACAAATAAGTGAGGGTAGTTAAGTCTTTTCAGATTTAAGAAAATGGAGCAAAGGGTAAAATGGTCAAAATTTTGGCATCTAACGGTGGTATTTAATAGATTGGACCTATCTGGCATTTGGGGTGTAAAGCAGGGGTGATACGTGGAATATTGAATCGCTTACGGGGGTACGAGGAATATTGAGTGCATTATAGGGGGTACGTGTACTTTACCCTTTTTTTTATTATTCTCTTATTTATTTTGAATATTTAGATCCTAAGAGGATGATATCTTTTTCAAGGCAACCATTGGTGTGGACTTCAAGTTTGTGTGGAAAACCCTCTCCCAACCATAGTCAAAACGATGTTATGTACATAAGTTGAGACGGAGAATGATCAACAAACCATACCATGGACTTAAGTGTGAGAACCAACTATTTCAAGAAGGATCAAGAATCTCCTCAACCATTTGGTCTGACTTAATTGAGATGGGGCAGGAAATTTTTCACCTCACACAGCAGAGGTGGGAGGTGGGAGTTAACAGTAACATTCATCCTTCAGATAGTTCAACCGCAACTCCGCAAGGTCAAATCATTAACAATGAAGAGATTCACCATGGGTAAAGGAAAACTTAGGTTGCGTTTGGCATGTAATGTTTGAATGTATTATAGGTTGATTTTGCATTCTCAGATAAAAAAAACAACTATTTTTATCATCCGAGAATGCAAAATCGACCAAAAATGCATTCAAAAAATGCATACCTAACGAAATGGTTCTCAAGTTTAGGTTATCATAGTGATTTAATAGATCCTACATATATGGTTCTCATGTTTAGGTTATCATATTAATAAAATGAACTATTGTCAAGGGTTGAATTATAGAAAACAGAATTAATCTATATGAAATTTAAGGAATAATAGTGGGTGAACCTTAGTGCAATGGCTAAATTGCGCTATTGCAACCATCAGTTCGTGGATTCGAAATATGGAAATAGTTTCTCTACGAAGCGAGGGTAAGCCTGCCTATATTTGTCCCTTTGAGACCTTGCATTAATGGGAGTATCCTCATAATTACAGGGATTTTTTTTTTTTTTTGATAAGAATAATTACAGGGTTTTGGAACCGGTAGGAAACAAATAAATTCATAGGTGGAAAATCCATAATTGGACTAAGAACTTATAATTGATAGATTCAGAATCAAGCCGATAAACCATCGGGTTGGTCAATTCTGGTTGCTAACAGGTTCACTAACGGTTTTCAGTTCTAATCCAAAATTGATGCCCTTACTTAGTGTGTTGTATATCCGTTGGTTTAAATGGTAATGCCAACGTCTTAAAATCTCCCATGTTCATTGTGCATAAGAAGATAACTCTATCAATAAGCACCGAAGTCTAGATTCTAGAAGTTCGGATTTTAATCCTCCCAAAATTCCCTAAATTGTGTAGTGCGGCAATTTGGGGTGAAAATTTCGACATGTGGTAGCTCAGACATCTAACGGTTTGAGCTCATTGATTTTCATTTTTTTTTTTCTTTTTTTTTTTGCTGAGATCGGCACTGTTGGATGTCTGAACTATCACGTATCGATATCTCCACTTCAAACTGTCGCATTACACAGTTTTAGGGATTTGAATAGGATTATTTTCCTGGCCGAGAACGCAATTGGCCGCCCCCCCAAAAAAAAATTTAAAATAAAAAAATCTGAAGAACAAAGGGTCGAAGTAGTAATATAGAGGGTTTTAAGGGTTTATTTTATAGGAAACACCTCCTCTGGAAGGTTCTCTTTGTATTAAAATATTAAAATCTTTCAATTTCATTTGCCTCAAATCGCTACCCTAACAGGCTAACCCTTATCTTCACTGTTCTGTGTTCGTTTGTTTAGTTGCAGAAATGTCACATTTTGGGAGATCTGGTCCTCCAGATATCAGAGATACATACTCTCTTCTCGTTCTCAACATAACCTTCCGTAAGTATCTCATATTTCTTGAGGTTCTCGTTGATATATTCTGGTGTTTTATTTACGTTTGATTGTTCTTTACCAGGAACCAGTGCAGATGATCTCTTCCCTCTGTTCGATAAATATGGAAAGGTCGTCGACATCTTTATCCCGAGAGACAGAAGGTTTGGAGACACTAGAACGCTTTATCGTCGAATTTTGTCGTGTTCTTGAGACCACATTGTATATCTGTTGAGTTTCTTTTCGTTTTAATTTATCAGGACTGGGGAGTCACGAGGGTTTGCGTTTGTTCGGTATAAGTATGCGGACGAGGCACAGAAAGCAGTGGAAAAGCTCGACGGTAGGTATAGTTATTCCGAAGCCGGTTTTTGTTTTCAAGTGCATACTTTGGATACGTTTTCTGCTTAATTAATTAGCCAATTTATCATCTGATTTTTGTGATGTCTTCTATTGCAGGAAGGAATGTCGATGGCAGAGAGATTATGGTTCAATTTGCAAAATATGGGCCAAACGCTGAACCAATGTAAGTGGGCATGTATGTTGGGTATATTCTATAACCCTAATATATGTTCTTATATAAGTTACTTGGGTAAGGAGTCAGGCTGTGGTGGGCGACATTGGATAGAAGCCATCTAACCTAAAAACCATAGTAAATACTAGTCGGAGGCAGCAAACTGTTTATTCCAAACTTGATATGTAAGGTGTATTGCTTTATAGCAACCTTGTGCCTAAACACTAAACCCTAACAATCTACACTGTTTGTGATGATATACTTTTCTTGTTTTGGGAGTATCTGTATTTATTTCTTTTCTCACATAGGAGAATGGACCCCTCTTGTTTAAGATAATATTTGCTCATCTTGTTTGTTTGGTTGATATGGGTCATTTTATGCGTATTACATCATCACTTTTGGTAACTGTTCTGTTGTTGCATGTGGTCTCAAAAAGGTAAAATATAGTTTGGCATGTTGAAAGATTGTTGTTGCTTATGATTGATTGGTCTGTCTATCTTTCTCTCTAAAAAGAGTTGAATTTGTTGGCTTTGGAATTTCATTTTACAAAAGTATGGTCTTCTTCTTTGAAGTAAATGTATCCTGCATTCTATTTGACTAAGCCTAACCCGACCTACTAAGTGTGGGCTTCATGAATTGTCTTCCGGTTGCTTCCATATAAGTTCATGTTCTCCTTAAATACTGATTCCTCATGCTTGTTGAACCTGCGACGATTTCAATAATTTCTCTCTAGATCCTTTAATTTCATTATTTTCTAACCAACCCAAGTTAATATTCTTGACCAGTTCCTGGCATTGTTTTTTTTTGTTGTTGTTTGGTTAATACTTATATTCCTCTTTCTTTCCTTTTCTTCAACACTGGTTGTAACTGTGAGTCTGAGTTGTTTGCTTTCTATTTACAGACAGAAAGGAAGGATAGTGGAAGCACTTCCAAAGTCAAGAGGCAGGTCAAGAAGCCGTAGTCCCCGCCCAAGGTAAGGGATGCTTGTAACAAATGCTGGGTCATGTCAGTTGCAGTCTGATAGTGGAATACTATGGTATGCTGGTTTTTTTGTTGTTTGGTTTTTCCTTTTATGAACCATGGAAACATGGCAATTATCTGTTTGTAATGTTTCTGATGGATGTTTCTGATGTAAACACAACATAGATGCATGTGCGTTCAATAAAATATGTTGCATATGTGGTAATTATGTCATTGTTGTAACTGGTCAAAAGCAATTACTATGATGGGAATGGAAGTGAAATTGTTGTATTATTAGTTGATTTTATTTCTACTTGTTTCCATTGCTTCTGAAAGGTACATTGGAAATTTGGGTTTGCAGTGTGTGAATGCAAGGTTATGCAGTTAAAGCTGAATAGGCCCCTTCCATAGGCCTTATGTTGGACACAAAGACTTCTCTTTTGGTTTCTGTTTAAGTATTAAGATGTACGGATAAATTGTATTGTATTCCTAAGTCCCAACTAGCATTTGAACTGCTAAGTGAAGCAGCAAGTAATTATGATAATCTGAAGCTGATTAATACTCCTTCCCTGGTTTATTTATTTTTTATGCTATTAGAATTTCTTCATGCTACTTTTTAGGCTCTCAAATAATTTTAGAAGGTATGCTGTTGATTAGAACGTTAGCTAATAACCTGCTTTCGTGTTTAGAACGTTAGCTAATAATCTGCTTTTGTGTTATGTCAATACTAGCATAAACAAACAGTGTTGTATGCATATGTGTTGTTTTGTTGTGTTGAACGGGCAATGATACAGACACTACTGAAAAAAAGGTGCAGTGAAGCATTCACTAGTTATGAATAATCTAATAAATAGTAGATGCAAGTTGTTTAGTTGTTTAGTTGTTTTTAGTAGACTATTGTTCTAATGGTACTCCAGTTAGGATGGGAATGTTTGAATTTGGTGTCACAAGTTTTGCTGACATCAGTAAATAGTCGTTGAAATCAGGAATGACTTCGGACTTATACCAGTAAGTGTCAAATACATGCATTCTTTATGCTGCACTTGGAGTGCAATTTGATGTTTCCTTTTGTAGAGTACTGTTGCAGGAATGCAATTGTATTGTGAAATTGATTGGTTTCCTGATACCTGAGAAACGATTGTAGGAGAAATGTTTAGTCCAATTATTTTAATTCTGTAGCTGTACTGCCATTTTATTTGTTTTATTTAAATACTTGTGGTTGGAGTGCTGTTATGATTTATTAATTTGAATTTTATAAAATGGTCTCGGATTCCTGAGGGAATTCTTAATATGATTTCCAGAGGCATAGAGAAGTGGGCTGGGAACATATTGTATCTCAATTTTTATTTGATTATCAATTATAGCTTATACCAATAAATTTCCGTAATTTTTTCCTATATCGCTTGGTATTTTTTACTTTGGAGACTTGTGCGCTAAAATACAATTCTGTGATCTTGATGAACTCCTTGTAGAATATAGGTTGGCAACTTCAACTCTAATATAACTTCCACAAGCTGATTATAAATGATTTCAGGTACCGAGATGATTACAGAGATGGGGATTACAGGAAGAGAAGTCGCAGTAGAAGTAGGGGTAGATATGATCGTGACAGGTATCGTCACAATGAGAGGGATTATCGTCGTCAAACCAGGAGTCGCAGTGTAAGTCCTGATTACCACCGAGGTCGTGGCAGAGGCAGGTATGATGATGAGAGACGGAGAAGCCGCAACCGGTCTTATGAGAGGTTTGTATTTTGCTTATTTGGGCTCGTAGTGGTCCAATTATTTTGAATTACAACCTATGTTTGAAACAATCTATATTTATCTTGTGACGTAGTCCTAGTCCTAAACGTAGTCCATCTCCAAGGAAAACGCCTCCATCTAGGGATGGAAGTCCTGATAGACGCAGCCAAGATGAGCGTTCTTCATCCCCTAGAAGTGCTTCCCCCCGGGATCGAGCTGCTGCTTCTCGGAGCCCGTCTCCACTTAATTCAGATGCTGATGTGAGTTCTTGCACCTGTTATATTCATTATTTTCTTTTGAACCTGGACTGATCACTTAAATCAAGTGATTTTGATTTGTCTTGCAGGAATGATGGAGTAGCATGGCTTGTTCTGGCACTGAATATCAGTGAATGTACCATCTGTAGCTGTACTGCTACCGGAAAAGAGCTTTGTGGTCTTGCTTGTTCTAGCCAAAGTACTAGATGCTAGTTTTGATAGCCCTGGGCTTCATTTGAAGGTTAACTATTTTGTTGACTTGATGAATCCTTAGATTTAGCCAAAATAATTGGCACTTTGATGACTTCAGTAATTTGTAGGTTTGAGAAGATTCTGACGGTGTTTACTAGAGCTTTCATAATATTGTCAACTCTCGTAGTTTGTTTTCGTTCTCTTCTTCTAAAGCATGCACTCTTTTATTATCTCTTCTTATCCCAGTCATAGGAGTTCTGACTTGGATGAATTGAATATTGGGATTTTATAGTTACGTTCGTGAAAAGAATTAATGTGGCTGATTGGCGAGATGATGATATTGTAGCTGTTGATGCTGTTTTGTACTTGATGGATGATGTTCGTTTTGATGCTCGTTCCAAACAGTAGTAATCTGGTGGTTCTCACCTCCTAAAATGTTAATCAATTTGCTGTGATGATCCAATTATTGGTAAGATTCATGATTCAATTTTCTTTGTTTTAGCCTTATATCCATCCGGATTCTGCCATTTTACCTGACCCCACTCCATGGCTTCAATGGTGGTTAAGTTTTGGGCCCTGAAAGGAGTAGTTGTAGCTGTGATGATGCGAGTGTCCTGGACCTGATATTCAAATGTTGTTGCTGACTTGAGAATGAGGCCTATGTGCTGAGCTTGACCCTTCCATTATAACGTGGTCAACAGGGTAACAGATGCATGGTTGCTTATTTTGTGTAGGGTTCTTGGTTTGACTTCAAGTCATTTAATGTCTAGTTAGTAGGATATTGACTTGTGTTGCATCATGTACTGAGATGTGATAGCATGAAGTTGTGGCTGTAGCTGTGAAGCTGTAGCGGGTAATATTGGTATCAGTGTTGATAGCATGAAGTTGTGGCTGTACCTGTGAAGTGGTAGCCGATATCCACTTAATGCTGCTGTCTATCGCATTTCTAGTTGCTGGTCATCTGGTACTGATTTTGGTGCTGATCGGCGTTGGTCTGATTTGTATGTCTGGTTGCAGTCTGCACCCAAATAGATCTGTGCTGGTATGCCTGCATTTTATCTTATGCAGATCAGTTGGAGCTTTAGTTCCTCTTACCTCACTTTATGTTGTGCAACCTTGAAAACTAAATTGAAAAAACTAAATTATGTACAGCCCTGGAGTAACTCTTAACACTTCTGTGTGAATCATCCAACATTTTATGACACGAATTAACATAAATAATTCTTAAATGAATCCAAAATGTTGTTGCATATGCTTTAAATATTTCTGAATTCTACCAGCTAATCAGGTTGCTTCGTGGGTTCTATTACATTTTCTTGACAATCTAGTTGCTTGAGGCGAGAATGTTGGTGTTTCTTTGCAAAGAAAATTTTGGTTGTCAGTATTGCTGTTCCACCATTCTTTCACTGTCAACGGATCACCGGTGGAGTGCAAGTATTTGTTAGCCTGCTAATAGATGGTGAGTTATTCTCTACGATTTCAAAAGGTCAATGGTTAAAGTAGGCCAGGCAAATGTAGAAGCTAGCCAGTTTAATTAATTAACTAAATATTTTCTGTAAATTTTATTTCGTAAATGTAAAATTTTATATGTTGAAAAGTTAAAATGTTTTTTTGGGTTAAAAAACAAACATTGGAAGGTCAATACTTAAAGTAGGCCAGGCAAATGTAGAAGCTAGCCAATTTAATTAATTAATTAATTATTTTTTGTAAATTTTTAATATTTTATTTCATAAATGTAAAATTTTATATGTTTGAAAAGTTTTATAATGTTTTTTAGATTAAAAAACAAACATTGGAACACTTTTAAACATGTAAACTTTTGCATGTTAATTTTTTTAAGTAAAACTTTACACCGAAACATACAGACATGTACAAAGTTTTGAAAAACTGGTTTGTACACCCCCTTTTTAAAAAAAATTTACAAAATTAGTCGACTGTTAGGAACTGATTGTTAAATGATGATGTGGCATATAATTTGGACCTGAAATGATTCTTATACCAATGACCCTTCTCTTCCCCTTCCCCAAGCCTCACCAATAAACCAATAAGCTCGGATTGTTGGAGGATGTCCAAGCTATCATGTGTTGACATCTCCACCCAGAACTGTTGCATTACACAGTTTTAGGGAATTTGTGAGGATTAAAATCCAAGGCCCACATTGGATCTTTGTCCCCTCTAGTTCCCTGCCTGGCCCAATACTTTAAACCTTGGTCCAGGCCCTAGTTTGGGTCTAGGAATCTTAACCTTTGGCACCATATGGGCTGAAAACCGTGACCCTGAAAAGCTTAGAGTGGGTTTTCGGCTCACTGAGAAAACTTGCACCCTTAATTGGAGGTGTGGTAAAAGTCCTTAGCGAGTGGAATTGATGATAAATTCGAAAAATTGGATCTTAATAGGCATAGTAGGCAGGTTGGAATTGAAGTCAATAGACCCTCGTTTCTGATTATACTTGATTTCAAAACTCCTCTTTTGCATCAGCCACTATGCCTTTAGTTTTTTTGTATTTTTTTTTTTTTGGGCGTCCCCTCTTATTTTAGTTAGGTTAAAATAATAAAAAATCAATGAAATTGGCATGATGTGCACCGGGATGTGTGCCACGATGCACATCATATGCCAGAAAGCCGTCGGATCCACTCTGGAGAGGCACCAGCACGGGAGGATCTGATTCCCTAGTTTTCTCTTCTCGCAGGTTGAACCTGTCAGAATAAAAATTAGATAATTCTCGCAGGTTCGAATAAACTTAGTATCAAAGCTAGGAAAGCCAAGTAATAAGGTAGCTCTTGACAACGGAGGGTACCTGTTTGGCTTCGGTATTTGGTGTAATATTGTGAGTGATCCGGGATTTAGGTAATTGGTATCATATATTTCTGAAGAGATGCAATGGAGTAATTAAGAATCCTATTATACTTTAAAAAAAATTAAAAAATTTATTATGCGATAAAATCAGGAGTAAAATGGTTGAAAAACTCATTTTTCAAAAGAAATTCAGGGATAATTTTATCCAATACAGTCGGTCCAGGCCAATACCATATCATTTTTGTAGGTTAATGATACCCGTTCCAATACCGTACACTAAAACCATGGGTATTAATAACATATGCTTCTCAAGAGATCCAATGGAGTAATTAAGAATCCTATTATACTTTTTAAAAAAAACAGTAATTATGCTTTTCTTTGAAAAATCATATAGTTCCACAATTTTATTCTTGCGCCACCAATGTAGGAAGATCAACCCGCATCACAAGAAGTTGGTGGAGAAGTTGTCCAAATGGGGAGGGTGGGAATCCGGAAAAATCAGGAAATAGAGCGCATAGCGTGGCGGCTTCAAATATATCATGCCAGAGCGGTATCCTCCGCCGAAGAGCTCAGAGCCGATCGCCACCCACCTTAGTTTCAAAGAGCGAATAGTAGATCGGATGGGCCAGCTTTTCCCTGAGGAAAAATGGAAAAACATCATTTCTATTCGAGGAGTACTTATTTCGAGAAGGGGTTCAGAATTCCCTCTTGAAAAGCTCCAAGAGATTCTCCAGGATCTCGAGGTGCACGGCCCTTCACCCAATGAATTGTAATTATAATTTTAAAAATCAATCGAGATATGAATTAATATACAACAATAACAACCATAACCTTATCCCGACTAAATGAGGTCGGCTACATGGATCTGAAGAGGCATGAGTTAAGGAATGGTTTGGATTGCCACCTATTAAATTTCATTTCTAAGTTTAATCATTTACCTCTCATGATTAAAACGAAGACAAGAAAAACCAATACAAATTGAAGGACCTGAAGGAGCTTGAGAAAGTTTCACCGGGTTTGGTGTGCTTTCGCTGTTTTTGTGTAATGGTGTCACATTGCTGTTCATACAGTCAAAAGGTACCTTTCTCATCTAAACGATTGTCTGAATGATGAAAGATGGCGTCCCTGCAACCTTCATTTAATTGTATCGTCTTGTTCCCAAAATAAATTTTGGAGAAAAATAACTTTTCTTCAAAATATAATGTTCCAACGTCAATAACAAAACCAATTAAACAAGGATGAATATGAAAAATGAGTTTTTATTAAATCTTTTAGAAAAAGTAAAGGGCAAGCGTAGCCAGGTGGATTAAGGTAGTGCCAAGATTTATCATACGATGGTAGGGTGTCCATGATTTAAGAACTGCCAGTCGGAACAAAAATTCCATTATTGGTTTGAATGGTATAATAAACTAGGGAACAAAGAAGGCTCCTAGGCTGCATGACACTTGCACCCAGACACAAGGCTGAAATGACCACTCCTATCTCCATATAATGAAAAATCCCAACCTTATTGGATGCCCATGAGCGCTCTCATTGGCATCCGTGCTAGTGCAAGTACCACGAAGCCTGACAGCAATCCCTCTCCCATAAAATATTTAAGTACCACCAACACATTAAAATACATTGCAAGGAGGATCTCCATATAGTTTCTCATTGCCATTGCTATATGATGACATGTTCTTAAGAATATTGATACTAGTGAGACCAGGATGGTACTCAACCATGATTGGTTATGACATCCATAGTGCATCTTACTGGGGGTAAATCCCACTGGGTGTTTTTAATGCTTGAAGTCAAATGGTTCACATAGTGGCATGGCAGCTCACTTGGCACTCATATTTGGGGCATGTAGAACATTGTTGAAACTAATAAATTTCAGTCCATGCAATGACTTGTACATGGCAAAAAAAATGAGTGAAAAAATGTCTTAGGATAAAATAATATGTTTGAAAGACTACCAACAAATTTGATGTATATAAGAACCAAAAAATGGATGTTCCGAGAGTATTAAAACAGATGGGGTTTTCAATGGTATGATGGAAATCAGAAATAGGTTCCAATGGGATGAATCATGTTGGAACAAACAATGTTTACCTTTCCAAACTTGATGGTTGGGTTCACTGACCTTTGAGAATGAAAGAGCAGATATCATATGAACAGATGGATGAGAACGATCATGCTTGTCCGGTGAGGATTTGATGGTGCAGCAGTAGGTTTGCTTACATAGAACACACTGATGATACAAAGACGGCCAAACGCTATGGCAATGGCCATTCTTGATGGTCGAGAAGCTACCGAAACACCACAGTAATGGTCACATGTCCCAATGGTAGATAAAAAGCTCAATCAATAAACATCATCTATGTAACAGAGAATATCGACAGAAGTCCAGCTTTTTGTAAGATTAAGCTGCATGATTTAATGGCAATGATAAACCAACTGGTTGCTCTGCTACTTAATATTTAGAACTACATGCTAAACTGGGGAGAAGATTTGAAAAACTGTACCTTCTTTCTACACAAAACTTTGTTGTTGATTATTCATATTTAATCTATTTGAGATTTGTTTGATGGGATTTCATTCTGGAACTTTAATATAAATATGGGCGAGGGTTTCTTCCGACACCTGTGTGCAATTTGGGGTGAATGGGAAGGGTTGCTTTCGAACCATCAAATGGAGGGTTTTTAATAGACAGAGTGGGGCCCGGTTGTTTGTGAGGGGGTATGTAAAGGAATCCGCACGACGGCATCAAGCGTTTCCTTTTCCCTATAATTATTTAATAATTTTCTTGCATTTTGCAGTCTCAAAAAAGAGAGGCAATAGCAGCACCCAAAATAAGAAAAAAGGCAATAAGAATCATGTGTCAACTAACAAATGGCATCCCAAGAGATCCATCGATAATAATTTATGCTATTCCTACAGTCAGTACTGATAGATATAATTCACATTAATCAATCATAGAAATATATAAAAGTTGATAAGTAAATAATATTTTAATTACATTTATATAATTACTAATTTAAACATATAATACTTTATTTAAAAATTTTAATTTAGGGAAGAGGTTTCCTGGTGGGCTGACCACATAAACAGTTTTGGGAGAGAACCAGTAGTGGTCAGAGTACCAGTAAGTGTGCATGGTTACACGGAAGGGTATTTGATTGAATTAGGATCTGAATTTAACATATGGCCTATTTAAACCCTCTCTTAGGTATCCAACAGTTTGGATTGGCAGAATTAGTTTCTCCCCTTCAATTAAAATTAATTAATATTGAAATCTATTATTCTAAATTGGACCTTTTAAAAAATGTTAACATTCTAAACCTCATATAATTTCAAAACATCCAAAAGACGTGCCAAAACCTAGTATCTCTAACATCCAAATTCCAAATTCAATCATCAGATTTGACAATTCAGTTCAATCCAATTCAAATTGGGCACAGCTGCGACTCTTTAATCCATTATTGGGGTAATATTACTATAATGATTTTAAAGACTATAAACTAAGTTCAATCTGGATTAAAGGAATGATTGCCTTAAAAAGGCTTTGGATCGACTTAACATAAACACAAATAAGAAATGAAAACATTTAAGGTGATCCCTCGGTGTCTCTGGTAGAGAGTAAGAGAATAGTTGAAAAAATGTGTTTTGAGATTTGATAGGCTATGTGGCATTGAATGTGCCAGTGAGGAAGAGTTTATGAAGCATACTAGATGAATTAATAGACCAAGGGGTGGGTTCAGCCGAAAATGACTTGAGAAGAAGTGGTGAGAGAAAATATGAATGGTTCGCTTAGAATCACAAGATTGCACTTCCAGATTTTTAAGTGAGCAACTATAGACTACAATAAAAAACAATCCACCATCTCGGAGAAAATAGCACTAGAAAAGACCTTGACAAGTTCTCAAGCATTACAAGTTACGACCATGTAATTATCTAAAGATCTATACAAACTCCTCACAGGTAGTAGCAAAATTTGAGATCTCACCTATATCTCAGATGGATGTGGTCTCATTCTGGATTTCATCATAAGTTCCAGTCTGTTCATTAAATGAGTACCTGCAACAGATAATTGAATAAATAAAAGGCTAAGCATAATATGGACTTCAAGGAGCAAATATGACAAATTCCATTCGTGAGAAATAAACGCAGGCAGTTAGTTCTCATGGAGCTTGGAGAGCTTCCTTCTAAAAATTAAAAAAAAAAAAATAAAAAATCAAGGGAGCTTATTGATTTAGCTAGTAACTAAACAATCACATTTCATACATGCTTAAGAAAATGGACCCAAGTATGGCACAATTTTGAAACGGGAAAATTCACTGCTAAAGAGTCTAGATGTAATAGTCATGTCCAGTGTCTAGCACTACTGAATCTCTCAACCTTAATAACAATAGTAAAAATCAATTGCAATATTACAACGTGGATCACGATGGTAGCTTCTAATACATTTATGTGTGTGAAATAGAAACTGGAGAATATCTTTCTTCCCTTGTTTTCTTTCTTAGTCCCAATTTGAAAACTAATGAGACATTCCATAAGCAAATGCAAAATCATTTTTACTTCGAAGAAACATTACATGCATGTCATGGCAAGCATTTCTGAATTAAATATAAAGCTGAGTCTCCAGAAAAGGGTGTGAAAAGAGTATCAAGTGGCGAATTCATTGCAACTAGCCACTAGATAATGGTGGGTATACAGAAAAAAGCATTATGTGATTAAGGATCAATATATTAGAAAAAAAGCCAAGGAAAAATGATTGTAGGCCCATATGGGAAATATGGATGCTGCTTGGGTCGATTCAACCACAAACTCTCCCAGTCGCTGGCTTCAATGGCAAAAGAGAAGAACACGGTTTCGTGAATAGCTAGGGTTAGTTTGATGGGTTTTATATTTTGTGAGGCAAAACCCACAAGTACCCCTCGTGACTTAAGTATCGCGACTTGTTTCTCCCCCTTTTCATAAAATTGATTCTCAAGGTGAAAAACACCAATTTGGTGTTTCTCAATCGAGGCTCAAAACTGTGCCCAGAGTCCGGTTCATTTAAAAAAAAAAAAAAAACCAGACCAATGATACCATACAGTTTTCAGCCCATTTCTGTTAAAAATGAAAAACAGAAAAATACCATATTGGTATTTTAGAACGTTGCCATACAAAGCCTTAGTAGTTGCATGTACGTGGGATTACTTATAGTACGTATGAATGGTGGATGTTGTGTAGTAGTTATCTAAATGTAATACTTCTTTTAAATATCATTATACGTAATGGAATCCCAAGAATGAAAATCCTAAATTATCTCTTCAAGTTATCTTGAGAAGAGCATTGACGACCTCCAAATTACGCCACGACGCCAGGCTTCGTCCATAAAGCCAACCCTATCTGTTCCATATTTTATCTCTTATTTATATTTTCTATTTTTTTTCCTATTTTCTCTCCAGTGTATCCGTGCACATAATATCAACAAAAGCACCTAAGCAGGAGATTCCATCCACTTGAAGCAATGAATAACAGAACAGAGCAAAAGAACTATAAAAAAGTAACATCATAATAACCACTAGGTAATGTCTAAACTTCAAAAATCTAATATTCTACCCAAAAAATTCTAAAAGTACAATACATAAGTGTCAACTGTAACCACTTTCATAGCAAAGGAAGATGCATAGCTTACCAGCTTCCGGATGTTGCACAGCAATACAGTTCAGATGTAGGGTCATAATAGTAGCCCAAACTGCTGCTGTAGTAATAACTGAAAAAAGGGGAAAGTGGATCCAGTGAGTTGAGAATCCCAGTATATTGAGATCAGAAATGCAGATCAAATCCTGAAAAATCAATCCTCGGATCCCAAGTTAAAGAAGCATGGGAAAACCCGGAAAACATACACACAAACAATTTCATTAAATGCCCAAGATTAATTACAACTAATCCCTCATCAAAGGTGAAAGGTAAAACAACACAAAATTGCTCACCCAGATGACTCATCATAGATATAATCAGTTTGCGGACCTCCACCTGTAGATTCAACAAATATAGATTATAACTAAGCAGGTGATCCGATATAGTGCCTCTTAATTCAAAATGTAGCTTCAGGAAATTACAGCTATAATCTTACTTTCTGGATCTTGGTTTAAGCTTCCTGATGCAGGTTGAGAGAATGGTTCTGGTGCACAACCAGAACCCAAACCATTCGCATCAGCAGACAGATTACAAGAACCATTCTCTTCATCTTCCGCAAACATGTCAAATGAATCAGCAGCATCGCTGGATGAAAGTTGTGCGGTAGAACCTGAGGCCATTTCAGGAAGCTGTGAGGTGGCCCTTTCAGAGTCCAGTCCATTGGAGAACATGTCCTGCCCAGTTATGGAATCAGAATTGCCATTACGAGCACTAACGGATGTACCATCCCTTGCACGAGCTAACCTCTCATATCCTTCTGAAAGGAAGATCAGAACATGTACACTGTTAATAGTGATGAAACTATCCACATCAATAAAAATAAGTGGGTATATGTGTGTGTATATATATATGCACGTAACACAATCAGATCAGTGAAGTAGAACCTAGAGGTTCTACAAGGAGGTTGTCTCCAAGGGAAGGGTTGAAATACAACAAACCCAAGGTTAAGAGAGAGAGAGAGAAATTACTGTTTTAACTATGGAAGGTATACAACAAAGGGAAAATTAGAATTTACGTAAAATTTGGGCTAGTTTTTTATGGTTGATGAAAGAATTAAGATGTGAGTTGATATTTAGGACAGTGCTTAGCGTAGAGAAATAGTGAAATAAGGGGCCCCTATGGATGTTTAAGAGTATTATGAGATGCAAGGATACTGGAACCAAAGGCAACATTTTTTTATTTTTTTTTGGGGGGGGGGGGGGGGGCATGCCCATGTGCCATTACTCATTTCAACTATGCATCCCTTAGCAGGCCTTTCCAAAAGTCCCTCTGATCCATACCCCTA
This sequence comes from Telopea speciosissima, assembly GCF_018873765.1. Lineage (NCBI taxonomy): Eukaryota > Viridiplantae > Streptophyta > Magnoliopsida > Proteales > Proteaceae > Telopea > Telopea speciosissima. The sequence continues at coordinate 3,470,763 of NC_057922.1, forward strand.
CCTCCAGTTTCAAAAGATATAGATCTTATCTTTCTCAGTATTTACAATTTTGGTCCATCTTAACTCCGGTCATTTAGGTGCCACTCCAGCAAAAGTGGGTCTATATTATGACATGCTGCAGATAATAACCACCAAATCCATGACAAGAAAAAGAAGATTCACATAGGATGCATCATCAGCATAACAAGTTGAAACTCAGGTTAATCAGAAGCAAACAAATATCAATAAACTAACAATACCATGTCAATATGCTTATAAAGTTCAAGCTGGAAGATTATGCCATTGTTCAGACATTTAAGGAGAAGGATGGGGGTGGGGGACAAAAGCATCACACTGACCTGCCTCTCGCTCAAAGACCTCCTTTTTTTCATGGTACACATCTGTAGAACAAAATGGAACCAATAAACCAATGTTATATGGCAATGGATTTAGAGATTGATAGAAGTTAAGAGGCAGAAAGTTATCTACTAAATGCAAGAACCAGGAAGCATGGTGGCAGCTCAATTTTCTGTTTATGCTTTTTCTGGAAAAACACACTTAACTGTAATCACCGTTCTCCAGAAGATTCATAGCGTCTTCAGTAAGTTGGTCAAACATTAGCTTTATATCTTCTGACATTCTTCCTTTCCTGTCACTAGAAGTCCCTTTCAATCTCCTTAAAGCTTGTAAAACCTAAGAGGAGATCAAAATCAACTCCCGCAACCCATAATAAAATTCAACATAAGCATATACGATACATTCTATTCCTAGGCTTATAGGCCACGATCTTCACAACCAAAGGAAACAAGAACTATTATGAGGAAACAACTAAACAGAATAAGTAATAATTAGAAGATCTAGCCATTGCATCTTGAAGATTAGAATCTTAAATCTGGTTGAAGGGCAATCAAAGGAAACAAGAATTATTATGAGATTATTATTACATCTAATAAAATTGAACGCAACCAAACAATTTGCCTTCTACTTGCCTTCTTATAAAAAAAAGGTTACAATCATTTGTATTTCTACATGATCAAATTGTTGTGCTCCCTTATAATTTGGGACCTCATTTGGGCCTTGTGCCTTGCCTACTTTCATCCTCCTTAGAGCTTCTTTTACTTAAGACACCTTAATTTTCCGTATATATCTACGACATGTGGTGTCTTGATGGGTAATGTAGTCTTTAGGAACACTATTATTCGAAGTGTCTTCATTTAGTAGGCTGTTAAAATTACCTTCCCATCTCTTTTTAATGTCCTCATTCCTTATCAGTACTTTACCATCTTCACTTTTAATACATCTAACATGGTTGAGATCTCTTCTCTTCTGTTCCCTCACTTTAGTTATCTTATGTCCTCATTCCTTATTAGTACTTTTCCATCTTCACTTTTAATACATCTAACGTGATTGAGATCTCTTCTCTTCTTTTCTCTCACTTTAGCTATCTTATAGATAGCTTTTTCCCTTCCCTTTGTGCTCAGATTGTTATAAAGATCTTCGTATTTTTTCGCCCTTGCTTTTCCCACAATCTTCTTAGCTTCATTTCTGGCAAATTTATACCTTTGTAAATCTTTTACATCCTTAGTCCTTACTCCTTTGCCAAGTCTTAAAACTAGCTTTCTTAGTCTTAATGGCTGCTTGAACCTCATCATCCCACCACCAAGTCTCTCTAGAGAAATGACATTTTCCTTTCGTATTTCTTCGCCTTGCTTTTCCAACAATCTTCTTAGCTTCATTTCTAGCAAATTTATACCTTTGTAGATCTTCTACATCCTTAGTCCTTACTCCTTTGCCAAGTCTTAAAACTAGCTTTTTAGTCTTAATGGCTGCTTGAACCTCATCATCCCACCTCCAAGTCTCTCTAGAGGAATGACATTTTCCTTTCGATTCACCTAGGACAACTTTAGCAACCTTCTTAATACAAGTAGTCATCTCCTTAATACATGTAATTATCTCATTCCACATCGTATTAGTGTCTCCCTTAAAATCCCACTTTTTTTGTTTGACCACTTCATCAGTAAATGATTTCAAAGTATCTCCTTTTAAGCTCCATAACCCTATCCTTGGCCAAATAACCTCACTTTCTCTCGTATATTCTACTTTCCAAAAAAATGATCCCAAGTATCAAGACCCTAATGCAATCTGAAAATCCAGATCATGGATTTTATATGCAAGTAGACCTAATAATTAAATTGTAACCAGATTTGAGATAGAGGAAGCAATTGTGACACTGCGTTGTTAGGGGAAGAAAAAGAGATGAGATCAATCTTTCTTGGGAAGAAGAAGAGAAGAGAAGAAAAGAAATCAGGTTTGGGATACCAATCTCATATGCATTGCTCAACAACACCAAAACTCTGAAAAAAAATCATGTTGTAATAAGATTCTTTCGTTACCAATACATACCCACAATTAGATAAAGATATTGTGGGGGACCCTAATAGGTCCTTGTTTACTGGAAGTAGAAGGTTAGAATGGGGAAATGAGGTGATCCAGACTTATTGCTGCTATCCAACAGTTTCAATGTTCCAATCGAGGGTTCATAATATAATGTAAGACTTATCTAATCTTATCAATTGTTATAAATTTTTTTTTTTTTCGAATAAATCATGAATGCTTGTAGGACTAAAGAGATCTCATTGAAAACTTACAGCAGCTTGCCAAACAAAGGCTAAGAGAAAAGAAAAACACAGGTATGACTGGCATAACATCTACGATTGGATTGAAAAAAGCGTAAGCCTCGGGCAATTTGGCAAAGAAAAAACTACTCGAGTGAAGGGTAGAATGAAAACAGATCAAAGCAAAGATATTAAGCATAACAAGAATTTCGTTCTTGGAAACTCAAATCATTTTTAATTGATGGGGTACATATATACACTCAATAAAGTTAACAAACTCAAAACACAACTCTATCTAGCTATTAAGCATTCTAATCCAACTCAAACACTTAACTACTAATCCTGTGTACTAATTTATCCCCACTTTACGGGCTTATAAATTAGACCCATTACAACAAAACTCAAAAAAATAAAAGGCGCAACATATAATATATAATATAACTACCCAAAGGTCAATTAAGCCTAACGGACTGCCACCAACACCTTATGAGCCTCCCAAGCTGGCACATAAGCCTCCATATGGGATTAATATCTAATGCAACAACTGCATCAGACCCTCTACAGTAAAATACATTTTTGCATTCACACAATCAGGTTTTTATTTCCCAATTGAGGGAAACAAACAAATCTGTCAAAGGAACCCATTCAGTGAAGGCTAGCAAACTCTGTATATGAGACATGACCCAAAGAACAGTACAAAGACTAGTGCTGCTCCTGTAGCCGAAAATTTTGATCTAGCATCACCTCTTTATTAGTTAATGCAATGCATAATAATAGTAATATAAAAAAATGTTAAATTTGGTGCTCAAAGCACTATTTGAATTGTTGTAAATCTCCGCATGACATTTCAAAAGTGAAAGAAATCTGAACTGAAAACAGAAGGAAATGTCTGACATTTTTATCCAAAACTTAACAAATGAGATATGTGTCTTCCAGCTTCTCTTAACAGACAACTCAATGCATCAATTATTTTGATAAAGATGTTCAAACTGCCAATGCAAAAATAAAAATTAGTGATTTGATAAAGAAATATAGTATCAACGAATTTAGATTGTACCAGCTTAGCCAGCTTCTTTTACATCCAAATTCCAAAATTTTAGTTTCCAGAGAGTTAAAAATTACCCTAAGATGGAGAAAATCAGGAAACACAATATTTTACATTTGATCAAGAACCAACATTGGAGATAAAAGGAATTTAACAAACAAAATTCTGAGCCTTTCTAATAGTACAACAGGAAAATGGAAATGGACCATAAAACTTACCGTTTCCCCTGATTCAAGGAGATCAGCAATACGCCTCTTAATTTTTCCAATGTCCTCAGCTGAGAGGTCATGAGTATCCTCTTCATTATTTGTTATCTCAGAACACTTATAAGCAAATTTGGTATCAACCTCAACACTATCTAGCCATGCGTCCTGCATCCATAAAGAATAACATGAGAAACAGGCATCCTCTGCAATCAAAAGATTATAGATGAGCTGATGTGATACCTTAGTTTCCTTATCATTGACATATTCAACAAAGTTTCCATCAGCATCAAAATAGCCTTCTTCCCTCTCGTGCTTCAGATTAAAAGGTTCTATTTGAATCCCATCGTCATCAAAATTAGCATTTTCCTGCCAACATTAATCCCTCAGTAATGGCTACAGCTTAACTTCAAGCTGTTGTTGATACTTGATCCACTAAATAGGCAATTATATATATATACATATATATATATATATATATATATATATATTAATTGGCAATTCATATTTCCCATAAACATTCTTCTCCAGGAAATCACTAAAAACAAAATGGGATTAAAAGTTTCTACACTCTGACCAAAAAGACAAATGTTCAAGACACAAGCTAGCCATGGATAAGCAGCTTGTGGGTGTGGAGTCAGCATTAGACAAGTCAAATATGCCAACAGATTCCGACCAAAAAAACAGTGCCAACAGACTAGTCAAAACAAAATAAAGAAGTAAATCAGGGCAAGATGAAAAACAATGTGTTACTTCTGTAGGTCATATCGGCCCTTCTTGGTAAAGTTTCATTTCTTTTAACCAACAAAACTGGCAACGAGAAGCTCTCTGGAATTTATCAACAAGCAAATTCTCTGAAGAAAGTAAAAACATAACCATTTCTAAGCTGTAGAGAGGCTTAACCTTGACTAAAACATGTGACCATCACTCAAGCTTGCACCTCTCACTATTTTAGCCATAAACCTGTTTCCATATATCAAGACTGAGCTTGAAGCAGATGTCTATGCCCTTACCACTAAGAACACGCCCCTTGCCTCAAAGTGTTTGGTGTTATAATACATACCTTACAAGTTTTAGGAAGGTTCCTGTCATCATAAAGCAGTCTGAGATGACATAAAACTGACATCTCAGGAGAAAAGGGTGGGGGGAGAGAATGTACTAGGTGTCCCAATAATTTACGAATAAGGCAGACATGTTTTCTATGACATTACATGTAATGTCTCATAATTTTAAGATGTCTCCAATATTATATTCAATTTCCAAATGCTTTAGAAGTTTAACATTGTTTAGTAGAGTTTTTAATCAGTATCTAAAAGCCTTTTCCCCAACGAGGTCCCAATGGTTTCTTTCATTCTTGAAAGCCCATCTTGTACATTAGCAATGAACTTGAGACAGTTTGCTACGGAAGTACAGAACTAATTTAATTGAGGCTAGCAATTGGTTGAATTATGGTTCCCAGAGGGGAGAAATTGCATCTTATGGTGTGATCACTTCTGTAAGGTAGACGGACACAAATAGATGCAACAAACTTGTTTTGGAATGTTCAGGGCTTCAGGCTATGCTCAAATAACAGAACAGAATTTAAGAAGCAAATAAAACATTCTAGAGAGCAAAGAAATATCCAAGGACAATAGAAAGGGGGAAAAGGAGGAGTAACCTCATAATGCACTTCCGCAGCCAATACATCAGTAAAGCCCGCAGAGCCTTCTTCGCTAAAAAGTTCAGCAGTTATCTGATTCCGCCGCTTTGCGCGTTCCTTGGCAGCAAGCCGAGCAGTTTTCCCCTCGCCAGGAACTTCCTCATCTTTGCTCACGTTTGCAACTTCATCTCCGACCTTCACCTTCTTACCCTTGGGGAACCTAACTTTCTTTTGCCTGTCAAGTCAAATATTACAAGCTAAGCAGATACAAACCAAAGAAACAAACCCAAAAGGGCGTTTGGATTTGGCGGAGGGAGAAGAAAATAGCCATAAATGCACTTCAGACAAAATGAAAAATCAGGCAATCCGGAACGGAGACATTAATTTGTCTCGGCGAATCCGTTTGCTGAGAATGAACGCGAGAAACAGGTTATTAAATTAGGGGTTAAAACTTAAAATATAACAGTTATAGATCGAAATTCCTCTAAATAAAAAACCCTAGAAACCATACGAAAACACGAATGAGGTGAAGTTCGATAATATCTGATGTGCAAATGGAAGAACACCAAAAAGGGGGGTGGGGGAGGGAGTTCCCATTTGCAGAGATGGAGGAAAAATTACATGGGCTGTTTGTTCGGCTCGTCGTCATCTGAAAGAGGTCGCTTCAGGTGAGCACGAGACGCTGTTTCCTCCATGGAAGTGTATCCGACCAATTTGCCCACCAACAACTCGGTAAATTGTACTGAACATTCACTAGGGTAATCTGACTCCAGTCGGTACTCAGAGAACGGAGACCAGGACGTGGAGCATATGTTGGGAATGGTATCAATCGGTGCGGTTCTGGTTATTCGGTTCAATTGCGATACGTTTTATTTTTTGAAAAAGTGAAATCAACATCGAACCAGATAATAATCAAACAAAATCAAAATCGTTTTACATATGATCTAGTTTTACTAATTTCTATTCGGTTTTCGTTATCTAATTTATAACCGGTTTACATGCAGTTTGTATAGTGTTGAACACTTGGACTGTTGGTTTTGAGAAATAGTAATAAAGAAAATCTCAGTTTGCAAGGTCTTTATATTCTTGTGTTCCCCCATTCTTTTTCAATCTCCCTTACTCATCAAAGTCCCATTTCACCCGTCCTCTTTTCTTTCTATTCTTGTTTTTTTTTTTTATTTCTTCACTCTGACATGATAAACAAACTATTTCTTCTAATAGAAAATAGGGTTTTGTTAATCCATTTTAACGTTAACCCAAGAAATTTTACTTATGTTTCAAGTATGATGCAATAATTATTGTTTATTAAATTAATTATATATTATTAATTAATCCAATTGATGTTTTTGCTAGTATTCGAGTTAAAGGTATCGGCTTTTAATCATTTTTTTTGGTTTCTTATTCGATTTAAAACTGCAGTTTTTGTGGAGCAAATAAAAACCAAACCGAAAAAGAACCTATAAAATCAAAATCGAAACATTTTTTTGCAGTTATTATCCCCAAAAAAAAATTTAAAAAATTCTATTGTACGGTTCGTTCTATCATAAATGATCGGTTCCGGTTCCATTATGACACCCTTATATGGGACCCAAACTCTTTAATCGGTCCCACCAAAATATCCACAATTCCATAAGGACGGTCAACCAAGCAAAAACGGATAAACGTAAACATGATTAATAGTGTCAAACGCTATGTGACAAAGGGAAAAATGATATGATCCACCCAAAGGAGTTTTTTATATATATAAAATTACTTACAAAAGGTTACAAACGAAAGAATTTCTTCTCATTGGCATCATCCCCTACTAATTTGGAGAGTGCTTCTGGAGGCTATCTATACACAAGTGAAGTTCCTGACACGAGTGGAGAAACCCAACCAGGAAATCAGCACATGAGTTGACCTCGCGAACCTGATACATAATACTCACATTGTCGAAGAGATGTTCTCAAGTCCAAAATATCATCAACTAAACTCTAAGAGTACCACGGGATCCGAACATGGCCCTTGATTATCTGCACTGCTACCAACAAATCAGATCTGATCTGTACACTGTCAAGGTTTAGGGAACGAGCCTTCGCAAGACCACACCTAACCCTAGTTAATAAGTACGCGTATTATATGCGTACCTGAATGTTTAGATGAAAAATACTTTCGTCCTCGCACTTTACCATATTTTTACAAAAAAAGGCATTTTTAAACAACCGCGTATTATACTCGTATAGTTCGGGTATCATACGGTATTATACTTTTTAACCCTAATATTTAAAATTAAAAAAAAAACCCAAAGAGAAACGATATTTCACTTTCCCTTTCTCCATTATGCGATTTGCGTCGAACCCTAGCCGCTGCCCCCCCATCGGCGATCGTCAAAGTCTAGACGATGACGGCAATGGCAACGGCTATGCTTCTCAATCTTGAAGGCCTCACGGACCTCACGGTTCTCTTCTATTCGGTTGTGAAGAAGAAAACCAATGTAGGCAAGGAGGAGATGTAGAGACCAGAGACAAGCAAAATACTGAAATGTTCAGACCTTAGAGAGAGAACCTTACAAAGGTGCAAGCGCAGCGAATGATCATTAGTTCCAGGTAACAGAAGCTAGTAAAGCTGCTGTTCTTTTGGTGAACAAGATAAGAGATTAATGGCTGTTTGATCACCAAAGGAGCATAGTTCGGTTTCGGTTGAAAATTGAAGATGATCGTTTGGTTGGTTAGAGAAGACATGAAAGATTTCAGTAGACGAAGATGATGGGTCAGTGAAAGAGAAAAGGGGTTCGGATAGTGACTGCAAATCGACATCGGAGGTGACGATATCAGAGCTTGAATTACGAAAGAAAGAACCATCTAAAAGAAAAAGATCAGAGGACATTGAGAAACAGAGACGAAGATTGAAAATGGAGGATCAAGAGCGGAAGATAAAGGAGATGTTAGATTTAATTTTGCTTTCTTTCTTCCCCCCACTGAACAGAGAGAGAGAGAGAGAGAGAGAGAGAGAAGGGAGTTATTTTATTGAGGGTTTGCGCAAAGGTGAGACTTTTGAGAGGAAGAAGAAGACAAGGAAAAGGAAGCTTCAGGCTCAGGGCTAGTGTGAGTGTCGATTGACCCAGAGTTTCTAGTGAAGTCTTAAATCTCCAATTTGACACCAAAACACTCTTCTTCTTCAATGCCCGAGTTCGAATATTGAGGGATCAGCACTGGGTAATGGCCCTTTATTGCAGTTTTTCTTTACCCAATGGCTAATATATGCTATGTTTGTTTGTATATATGAAAATGTTGAAATATATTTCACTAAATCAAATGTGAAGAGTACAGAGATATACACCATAGCTTACCATGGCCTCCTGGCCGGGTATGAGTGTATGACATGGGATGAGATCAAACAAACAACAAAGAGATTATGTTCTGCTAATTTCACAAAAATTGAATGCTAGTATGGATGTCATTTTCTGGAGAAACATTATTCATGAATCATGTCAATTAACTAAATATCTAATTCACTCATGTTACATAATGAATATATGCCCCTTTTTTTAAAAGTATTATTGCCGTCTATGTCATATTAAACACGTATTAAACTCGTATCATATTATTATCGTATGCGTTTTATTAAGCCGGATTTTTGAAAAGTATTATTACCGTCTAGTCTATTTAATTACTGTACGTATCTGTTCCCATTCAATTGCCGTTCCCGAACTTACTAACTAAGCACCTAATTGCCAACAATTCTGCATAGACTATATCCCTTCCATTTGAGGCACCAACAATTGCAAATAATGCCTTCCCCCTATCGTTTTGCCCAATAGCACCATATCGGCATAGGCCTCCTCGAAAAGATTTGTCGCAATTGATTGCAACCCATCCAAAAAGTGGTGGCGGCCATCTATAAATGATATTGATGAGTCATAGAATCCCCATTCGACAAAGAGTGACACATGGACGGTTTGAGAATGAACCCGAGGGCCGAGCCGAGCACAAATGGTGCAGTGCCGAACCGAGTCGACCAAACTAAGTTGAACTCGAGGATCGAACCGACCCGGCCGAACGAGCCAAGGGACTCCAAATCGAGCACCAGGGGTGAGCATCGCAGTCGTCGAGCACACCAAGCATGGTCGAAAGGGCAATCGTCATTAAGCACGAATGCCTAGTCAAGCCCCAGTCCAGTCCGAGGACCGAGCAGAGCCAAACAGTGCGGCATGAAACCAACCTCCGAAGGAGAAGGCCATCACCTTGATCACCAACACGGCCGAGCATTGTGGTCGAGCACTAGGCCCACCGAGCTCTGAGCCGAGCCCTCCCTAATCGGCCATACGACCAAGGACTGCCTAAGGAGAGTGTCGAGCTGAGCACCATGGCCGAACACTCACTCCACTGAGCTCTGAGCCGAGCCCTCCCTAATCGGCCATACGGCCGAGGACCACCTAGCCGAGCCTTGAGGACCGAGCTGTGCTGTTTAGTGCCGCACCAAACCGGTCATGTGGGGAAAGGGCACCACCTCAATCCCCCACTTGGTCGAGCACCGCGATCGAACATTTAGCCCTCCGAGAATTGGGCCGTGCACCCTGTGCGTGGCGCTAAATTGAGCACCGACAAAGAGGGTAATCTCCCCCATCTCCAACTTGGTCGGGCTCCGTGACCGAGCATCAGGCCTGCCGAGCCCTGAGCCGAGCTCACACACGTGTCTAGGGGCAACTCCCACACCACATATGCCGATCACGAGGCCGATCCCTGAGGACACGATCGCCCGACGTCGAGCACTGAGGCCACGGCCACCCAAGGCCGAGCACTGAGGCCAAGACCGCCCAAGGCCGAGCACAGAGGCCACGGCTGTCCGAGGATGAGCACCGAGGCCATGGCCGCCCGAGGCCAATCACCACGGTGGTCGAACACTAGCCCTGCTGAGCCATGAGCCGAGCCCATCCAGGTCAGCCACAGGCCGAGCACGAGGCCTGGCCGAGCACATATATGCCTGGAGGCAGCTCCCACGCCAATTGTGCCGAGCACCCGCACCGCGGGGTGCCACCCAAATCAGCCATCGACTCCAACCGACCTCACCGCTGTCAGCCGAGACCGAGGCCGACCACTGTGGTCGAGCTCGGAGGCTGACCATGGAGGCCGAGCCCTCCACAAAAGCCATCGTAACAGCTCACCGGGAATTACGGAGCCACGTCAGCACAATCCAATAATCGCGAGATAAGAATTGAGCCACAATCCTATCGCGATACAGAATCACACTTAGATATAGACTCTTACCTTAACGGGAGTCCGACCCCAAAAATGACTCTCCACTCCGCTCAACGGGGTAGAGCCTTCCAAGAGAAGAACTCCTACCATACTAGGACTCCTCTAACTACCTCATCTCCCTCTATAAATACTCAGGTATGGAGCTCAAACGCTCATCTCACTTTTTACTAGTTGTTACGCTGTTGCACTGGAGACCTGACTTGTGCGTCGGAGAGTCCTAGGTCGGAGTCACACCGACTCTCTTGCGCTCACTCGATTTTTTACAGGCTCATCCGTGGGCGAACCGGGCGACGGAGGTTTTCACACGCAACAGATATGATCCCATGATTGATTTATGTGTCTCTCTCTTTTCAAATTCAATTTATTTTTTTCTTTATTGGGCTTCCAAAAATGGCCAAAGTTTGACACCAACTAGATCGGATAATTTGGCCTGAATCGAATCTTTATCAATTTGGTTTTTGGTTTGGGTTGAAGTATAATGTAACTAGTAGACATTGAAATCAGTTGGATTAAGTGATTGACCGAATGCATTGATTGAAACCGAAAGCTAGTTCGAATCCAAAATAAAAAAAAGGACTTTTTTTTGGAACAAGAGGTATCCGGCCTACGGCCAATTAAATCCCTCAGGGCTCGTATATGATCCCACAACACCACGAACCGTGAGCTATTGGGGGCCCCTTGTGTTTGAACCAATTACAAAACAACTCCTATTATTTGAACATTTACATAGACCTCCCTGGTTATTATGGGGCTTACAAGTAGACCCTAGAAGTGAGCGTGGTGAGCCTAAGCTTGCCAAAGCCCGTCTCGACAGGGCTTGGGCTGGGCTTTTTTGGTTGCGGGCGAGACCAACCTGGCCCGACCCTATATATATATATAAATATACAAATATATATAATAATATCATATATACAATTAAAAAAAGGGGAGAGGGAGGGGGGTAGCCCGACATTGCCTACCTTTGAAATGACAAAAATAGGGGCTTCGAAAGTCAATCAGGGGCAACTCAGTCCTTGATCCAATCGGTGTCAATCAAGGTCGGGTTGGGCTTGGGTTGAGCTAAGGAGACCTAGGGTTGGATTGAGGTTTTTTAAAACCCAGCCCAGCTCGGTTGCACACTCAGTTACATTGATGGGTCCTCATTAATTTGTCTAATCAAATGGTAAAAGGTTATGGAATATTCCCATGTGGTAAAAGGTGGCACACATGGCCTCGGCTGTGCCGTCGGATGTGCACCGCCGTCTCGCTGGTACTGCAGAGGATTTTAAGTCTAGTGTAGTGTAGTTCGGGATGGAGATGTTGACATCTGGCAAGCGCAACATCCAACAGTTCGAGCTCATTGACCCAGATTTTTTTTTTCTATAGCTCGGCACCATCGGATGTCACGCCTGCCAGATGTCGACCTCTCTACTCGGAACTACACCACACTGCACTGTACCATTGGGGAATTTGATAGGATTTTTTTCCAATTCCACAAGGCCCGACAAACAAAAATGGGTAAACATAAACATGGCTAATGTGTCATGTGAAAAAGAAAAATTGATTTATGTGTCTCTTTCCCTTCTCAAATTATTTTTTTCCTGGCTTCCAAATCCAACCAAATTGGAATGATTGAAACTTGAGTAATTTGGCTCGAATCGAATCCTTATTGGTATGGTTTTGGATTGAAGTTTCATGGAACTAGTAGAAATTGAAATCAGTCGATTGACTGAAACCAAAAACTAGTTCGAATCTGATAAAAAATTAAGACTAGACCAATAGTAGGTTGATAGGAAACCGAAAACCCTAAAAACAAAAGGAGGATCTTTTACATGTATGCATACATGGGGTAAACCAAACACCGGACCAAGCCGGACTTTCGCATAGGAGATGAGAGATGAGAGATGAGATGGGTATGCCTTGATGGAGTGTTGGTGGCCAAATAAGGATCAATGATTTGCATCTCAAGTTGAACAAAATCCCCAAAGCTCAAAGTCTGAACATGGGTTTTCACCTACATACCAATCACTGACCATCTTGCCAGACATATATTTCTTAAGGTTTTCTTTGGTTGTATTTCAAATTTTTTGATTATAGATTGGTTTTTTAAAATAAGTCAACCAATAGGTTATTGTCAATAAATCAAAATTTTTTATTACTATTTTTTTATTTAGGGCAATTACTATCATTACCCTACACTTAGTCTATATTTACTAAAACTACCCTACCTTAAACTTCTTTTCTGAAACTACTCTTCTTTTAAACTTTTACATCTCCTTCTACCCTCATATTTTTAAATACTCAGATTACCCTTTCTTTTCATCTAGTAACCTGCTAATCTCTTTAACCTACCATTCTTCTTCTATTTTTTTACTAGTTTTGTCATTAAAATAGTAAAAAATGAAAACACTCACCCGTCTTCTCTCTTCGATTTTTTACTCTATTCGTTTTTTTTTTTTCAATTTTTTTATTTAATTAATTTGTTATCCAACATTTAGTCCTTACCCTTAAGATTAAAGAACTATGGAAAAGTTGTGTTTATGAATTGAGTAGTATAATAGTCTCATCAATTGCAATTTAAGTATTAAACTATTGAGAACATAAACCACCGTTCGGAGCATTATATGTGGCGATCATATTTTTATTCTCTCAAATGCGGTGCACGATCCATTCAATGGAAATTTAGCTCATCTCTAAGGAGGCATGCGTCCAGAATACTGCCAGGGGGCATCCAATGGTTGAGTTATACCGCACATATCTCATTGCATGCCTAGAAATGTGTGCGGCACATCGTGATCCCTGCCCTTGCCGGTGCACTGATATGTATTTTTTACGCTTTCAGATTCTTGAATACTTTATTCTGTGGACTTTTCTGTAGTACTCTTGGAATTGCAACTCCGTTTCTTCTGTGTGTGCCGCTTGTATGGGAACGCACAAACTGTTCGACAGAAGCCCTCAATGGTACTAAAGTTAAGACAGCAATCATTCTCACCTAATACGAATTGTTTCTATCTGTCATGTCCAATATCTTTCGTTTTTCTGGTGCAACCAAACACCTTGAAAAATAAAATTTCTATTCTTTTCTTTTCTTTTACCAGTCTCCTTTAGATGGATATATGTACCCTGTTCAATACAGGTTAGGTGATTCTATTGGTAGTTCAGATCCTAAAGATCCAAAGATGGCATAAAATATTACCCAAAAGCCACATACTTGAATTCTTAACTGTTTTCTGATTGAATGGGATGGCAATTTCTCATTTTGTAAAATAATAATTTCGATCAAATTACACATTACAGTATATTAGGTCTTTTAATTCTTTAATAGGTTTATCTAAAAGATTCGTGATATAACTAAGAAGATGGTACAAATATCATACATGACTTAATAAATATGTCAGTTTGATGTATTCCATTTGATATCTTCATTCTAGAGAATCGACAAATTCGCCTCCACATTGTTCACAAAAAGTCGGGTCTTCGTTTTCATCTTCGATTACTCAATAATTTCCACAAGCACCAATTCCACTTTTGATAGGCTCAAAAATGCTTTTGCCAAACAATCCATCCTTTTTTGGTTTAGTGGTTTTGTAATGAAATGTTTAGGGTTTTAGCATCTTTCCAACTATTTCTCCATTAGGTAGGATTTGATTCGCTTGTGTGTGTTCCCTGATTTTGTTGTAATCTACATATGTGAAATGAATAATTTCTCTTTAGGAGCTTGGATGCCACAAATAGGTAATTCTTTATGCCTTGATTGAAGGATTCTCGAACCATCCTCTAGTCATGTAAATTTAGGCACAAATAATGTATTTTGGTTCAGATAGCTATTGAGTTGGGAAAAATTATCTCCTCGAGTTCCCTACCCGGCCAGTTCCCTAGTTCCCGAAGATTGATGCAACTCTCAATTCAATTCTAATACAATAAATTTTTTTTTTTATAAAATGTCATCACTTATAGATAGCAACATTAGTTAGGAAGTGAACTCAAACAAGTTTTCACCATTCAAATGTTGCTTCTTCACTTCCAAAAGTCTAAGATGCACCATCCAAGTCTACAATGAAAAAACATAGAGTTGGATCTCCATGGACTAATGTGAGACTATGCAAAATATTTGTTTAAAAAAGAGAAAGATATTCAGTGGTGAGATTCTCCCATCAATTCTATCAAATAAGGGGGTGTAGGAGCTTTTATGTCATTTCAGATTTGGTTTATGTCTTTTTCAATTTTTGGGTCATAAGTGAGTGACCCATCAAACTCACAAATAAAAATTGGGGAAGGTGTTTGAGTAAAAGGTACAACACAGTCTGATATTCATGTAAGAAAAGTCGAGTTCGGATCACGGGGATAGATCTGAACCCTCCATAGGGTGTATGATCCACCTCTGGTGTGTAGGGCCCATGCCCCATGGAGGGTCTAGATTTGACCCCATGCGTCCCCTGATGGGGACCGGATCCAAACTCTGAAAATTCCTAGTAAGTTGGATTTACGCATCAAGATCCCTCTGCTGGGCTTCGTCTCCATTTTTTTTGTGGATTCATTCCTACGAAACCCTAACGTGTAACGACCATGGGAGACGATGATTCAGACCGTCAATCTGTCGGAGAGCAAGTTTCATCACCACCTCGTCGGAAATCGGTTCATCAAGCTCTCGGCGGTAGTATAAGTACGCACCTCTCTCTCTCTCGCACGCGCGTGTTCATAAATTTGCTTTTTCTTCTTTGAATGATTAAATCCAGTGCTAACTGCTGTCAGTATATCGGGCATTACTTCTTTTCTTCCTCTTCATTCTATCACGAAAATTTGCTAGATTGGGTATTGATAGTGTAATGGTTTCGCAGTTGCCGACGCGCTATTGTGGAAACGATGGACTGCAGGGGCTTTTCTGCTAGTAACAGCGACTGCCTTTTGGTTCCTTTTCGAATGGGCTGGATACAGTCCGTTATCTCTTGTCGCTAATGTGCTATTACTTCTGATTTTAATCTTATTCTTCTGGGCGAAATCCGCATCTCTTCTCAATAGGTACTGCCTTTGATATTTTCAGATACATTTCGTTGCTTCCATTTTCAAAATTTTCCTCTTTAATCGTAAAAGTATTCAATTTAATGCTTGATGAGGTCCTGAACTTAATGGTATCGTGATACAGGCCTCTACCTCCTCTTCCCAATCTAGAAGTTTCTGAGGATTTTGTTGAGAGAGCTGCGGATGTAGCAAGATTGTGGATAAACCGCATCCTGAAAGTTGCCCATGATATCTCTCTTGGGGGAGATGTGAGACTTTTCCTTCAGGTATTGATCAGAAAGAAATAAAGTAAGAACCTTTTTTCAGGTCTCGCTGAGGCCTGTTTTTTTTTTCATTTTCTTTATATTAAAATTTCTTATCTGAAATTAGGATTTATAAACGTCTGTCTAGTGAAAATGATTTGGTTTGTTCTGTCTGCAACTGGGATTTGATTTTCAGGTAATTTTTGGTCTATGGCTAATATCTTATTTTGGAAGCCTCTTCAGCTTCCTCAGTCTTGTCTATATTGGTAAGTTTTCAACTGCTGCTTCTACGCTTTTAGCGTATCCCGCAGTGATTCCTCTGAATCATTTATGTTTTGATCCACTTTCATGGATTTTGCCACAGGTATTCTTATATCTCTCACTGTTCCTGCTTTGTACGACAAGTACCAGGATCATGTCGATGACAAGCTGAGTAAAACACACGAAGTCCTTTCATCACATTACAGGAAAATTGATGACAACATCTTAAGCAAGATTCCCAGATCTATAAACAAGGAAAAGAAGATTCAATAGCGTGGTTTTTCTCTATCTCAAACACTTTTTTCAACTCATCATTGATTTTATGTATTTAGTATTTAGAGATGATCAATGATTGTTGTTAGGTTATTTTTTTTATTTTTTCAGAGTTTGTGTTGATATGGTCTGTTACAAGGTTATGAAAATTGGTTGTGTCCTTATTATGGAAGAGGTTTCTTGAACCAAAATGTGACCTTTTGTAAAAATCAAATTCTTTAGTTTTCGTTTTTGCATGAAGGAAATATGTAATGATAATTAACAAACCTAAGTAAAAGAATGATTTTCCACCTGTTTTCAGTATCCATTATACAATTCTCACCTCCAACAAATGTACCACTTTTACACTATTAATTTCATTTGGTCATTCATGTTTTCTACTTAATTCATTTTTTATGCAAAATGTACTCAAAAAAGGTTTAAAGCAATTGCAATTATTTAATGTAATGATAGATAATCTCTCATTTACACGACTCAAAGATCTCCTATTGTAAATTGCAAGCTTTATATGGACCAATATACAAACTTCTCTTGTGTCCATAAGGTTTTCTGGGCTCTTGGTATTGAATGGCTAGGAAAAGAATTTCCCTTCACTGACTTACTTCTAATCATTATATAATCGTATACATTCTAAATGGGTTACATAGGGCCCACCACCAATTTAGCTTTGTGTCCCTTTCCTAGGAAAGCTTAACGACTAGTGTGGGAGGTGAGTCATGAATGGTTGAAGGATTAAAGCTCCTGAAGAATCTTTAGAACGTCAAAGCACTGGTTTGAAGAAGGAATTAGAAGGTTTTGTCCTATTGAAGAAACTTAAGTCCTTATGTTTCCTCTCTTTTGCCTCTTGGAAGAGAGAATATTCTTTTGGAAGAAGAGAGGGGAAGGCTTTTTAGTTGAAGATTGGGTATGGACTATGGAGAATTGAAAGGAGGGAAGAAATTATTTGATGCTAGAAAAACCAAGGTGTTACTGAGTCAAGTAATGGGACGACAATAACAATCAGTTAGAAGACAAAATCATAAAGTCAAGGTTGTAATGTGTGTGTTGGTTTAGATTTAGAGAATATGCTAGCTACTGATAGGATCATCTGTGGATTTTGGTGACAGTTTCAATTGTTCCCTCTACTATAGATGTATCAAGGTATTAGACTGGAGCAGGGAACCATTTCCAAGAGCAACTGGTTTTGGTGGAGACTTGGAGATGCTATTTGATGAGGTATCAATGGCAGATCAAGCCAGGAGCTAGGTTTGGGTTCAAAATCTTTTCTTATAATTGTTATTTAGTGGTTTAAGAAGACCTTGTGACCTTATGAGAAATTGACTATCTTCGAGGAGGAACTTTTGGAAAGGGGTACTGCACTTAGCCCGAAGAAAATTGGCTCGTCTCATCCAAAATATTTTAGACTACTAACTCTTGTGACCAGCATAGGTTATACTAATAAGGTAAGGTGTTTCCGAGGCACATGAGGGTTATTTTGGAAATTGTAATCACTTTTTTCTTATGGTGCATTTTGAAGATGAGAAGTATTAAATGGTATTCTTGGGGCCAATCAGTGGATGTAGGACTTAGGACTTTCTCAACCATGCACTAGCGGAGAAAGTTTTTGAGAAAGATGGAATCACTGGATTTTGGGTACGTTTGGGAGGTGCATTGCAGCCCTCACTTCCTGAACTTTGGCTGCAGGATCTCCTGTACTCAATTTAGCCCAAGTTCGTGTTCTACTTAATTATGCTATGAACTTACCAGCAAGGTGAATAGAAGAACTCCTTGTGGTGCTAAATAGACAGCACTTGAAACTCCAAAAGGTTACCTATAATCAAAGAAATGTAATGGACAAGAAGAACCTTTTAACCTGCCCAAGTCATCAATAATGAGTGAAGAATTATTGGAGATACCTGGGGTTCACAGCTAGCCTTTGAGGCAGAGACATGATGAATATAGTCCAAATTTGTAAGAGCATTATATAGTTTACCAAAGATTCTCTCAGATCCTTTACTGTTCTCAGGCAACAAAATTGGATTTCATGGCTCCTCAGGGAAGGGGGATTGAATGTCATGATCTCCAGTTTTCTCAATGCAGGACAAGTAAGACATAATTGCCTAGAGCCAGCCTAGGGCTTCTGTTAGGAACTCCAGAGTTCTCAAGCTCTTGCGAAGGGCCTCTTTCGGCTGATCAGTACCATAAACTAATTTAATCACCATAGAGATTTTCGAGGATTTCAATGGAACCATGCAGTGAATAGATTGATTAGAAACAGAAACTGTAGCCAAATGTTTTTGGTACGAGAAAACCCTGATCATGCCATTAATAGTCTCGGACTGTTCTGGAGGCAGCTCCAATACCGTCTTCATAGTTATCAAGGCGGGAAGGTTAAAAGGTTCTTCTTGTCCATACAGTTATGTTCAATTTCTATACTTGTCAAAACATCCTTGATTGATTAATGACAACTGATACTTGTTACACTCATCGCTTTGATCTCGTTATGAAAATCTAATACAGTTATGTTCAATTTCTCTGTGGAACTTAGGAAATGTCATAAAAACCTAGTTGCACTGCATTAAAGTTAATCCGGAGGTGATTAGTATTAGAATGGGCTTGATCTCTCAAGGAATTTGGGGCTGAAGATTCAAGAAGTGTGGTGCTCAAATCAACAGATTGCTGATCTTCTTCCACCTCCAACTTCTAATCCTTGGCCGTGGTCGTTACTAAAAGATCTTTTGTATATACATAACCTAGGCCCTGATATTCACTATACTTCTAAGGGTGACCCTTTTTGTCGTGCTATAGCTAACAACCTTGCTAAGTCGGCTTGTCTAACTAAGTCTTTGTATATGGTTTCTCTTTAATCAGCTATTATATTTTTTCTTTTCTCATTAAAAAAAAAAATGCATTAAAGTAAATTGTGTTTTTGTGGCCACAATCAACTAATTAAAAAGAGAGCTATATAAATGGATAGTCTATCAAGCGTTTCTGTTATATTTGGGTTTCACAATTGAAACACTGTTTAGCTTCAAAGATTGTCGTGGATGCATGGTAGTAGCTCAAGGTGTTTATCTGCTTGTGAATTAATGTGGCTATTTATTTTAAGTTTTTAACCCTTCTCATTCATGTTTGTGAACATTAATAATTTTAATTATCTGCATTAAAAAAAAGGGCGTACCCAGTGCATGAGGCTCCCCCTACTTCGGGGTCTGGGGAGGGTCATAATGTATGCAGTCTTTATCTCTGCTTTCACAGAGAGGCTGTTTCCAGAAGTATCTGCATTAACATTCTTCTATTTGTGTTGCTTTCTGAGATATGCTGTACCTATACATCTGTTACTACAGGATATAGTTGACTAATAAGTAAATATTTCAGGTTTTCTGTCCACTGAGATGCCACATGATCTTATCAACTTAAATGCCGGTACAGCATGCCTTCAAAAACGTGAGTCAATTCATCAGGTTCTACATTGTGGGAGAATGAAATTGTTTGTTATGTTTGTGGATCTAAAATCTTGAAGTAATGTTGGGGCTAATTTATTCCAGTCCCCCCCCCTCTTCTCCCCAATTTTTTGTTGTTTAATGATAACGGAAGATATGTTTTTTGAGGTTGACGTAGACATGTATGTACAAACTGAAACCATTGGGCTTAAATGGAATAGGAAGATCACCTCTTGGATTTGAAGCTTTGGTGGGACTTTTTGATCCTGGCCATGCTCAAGGGCAGTTGCTGCCATTACATGTTTATTGTGTGGTGGTGTGCACTATTTCCTTTCCCAAGCCAAGCTCAATGGCAGTTGCTGCTATCACAGACATTTGGTGTCTTTGACAACACCCCCCTCTAAAAAACAGTAGATCTGTATTGATTTATTTTCTTTTTTGCCCTAGGCCAATTTTGTCACCCGCTTTTTTAAGTGAGGTTGTAATTTCACATTCAACACCGTCCCCTGTCCTCCGACCACTTAAGGCCATTGTTTGGCGAGCTACAGCTTCAGCTCCCCTTCTCCCTCTCTTCTCTGGCTCTGGTTCTCCCTCACTCTCTCCCACCCCGCCTCTACATTTCCCCTGCCTTGCCCTCTGTCTGCATCTCCTCCATTCTGCCCTCTGCATTTCCTTCACCCCTAAATCTTTCATCGTCATTTTTTCGGTCACATCACCACATTGAAAATAGTGGAGACGGTTCCAGTTTTTTGGAATTGCATGTTCATGTTTTTATTAGAGGTTGAAGCGAAAATTTGTGCGGTAATGTGTTGCCACTTTTGTTCACGGAACACATTACTGGAGATTTATAGTATGTTATCTTTGGTTTTGTTAACTGCCCTGGTGCATTCCATCTGATAGATTTGCAAATGGCATAGGGAACTCACTTTTTCTAAGGTGGCTGGGCTAAGCGAAGCAGTTATTTCATTCTTGTTTCTGATAGAAGGTAGGTGATGGCTGCAATAGAGTTTGAGCACAAATATTATGTATTACTTCAGGTGGAGAAAGCTAGCTAGCAAGAACGGGGAATGTGAGAAATGGAGATTAAGTGCGGTCTTGAGAGGGAAGGGGGGGGGGGGGAACGCAAAGGGCGAGGGAGGGTAGGAGATATGTAAAGAGGGTGGGGGAGAGGGAGAAGGTGGCGCTCTGCATTCTCAGGCAAGACCATGAGAGGGTGAGCTGGTAAATGTTGTGAGGCTGGTCCATAGAGGGAAAGAACTAGATGGGGAGAGCGGTGCTAAAGAGGTTGAGTTGGTGAGGGTCATCAGGCTGCCGTTGCCATGAGGGATCGAATGAAAGGTGGAGAGGGAGCCGGAGCAAGGTAGAAGGATAGACGGAATTTGGATCAAAATCACATCATTAGAGCCTTTATTATAGTGCCCCTTCATTATATTGGATTGGAGGTAAAAACGTAAAATTAAAAATTCTGTTTGTAACCTTCTAGATTACCTTCAAATGAACCTTCAAATAAGATAATTTTTGTTCTAATTGGTTAGGTATACTGTTGCAATGCAAGGCGATTATAGGGCAGGTGCCCCCATTCTTCTGGCGGGTAGGTTTTGTGGTACCATTGAGTGGGTGAACTTTACCAAAAGGTTGCCCAAAAAGATGTATTATTCGAAAAGGTACCCTGAATAATAAAATTACATAATTAGGAATATTTGAAGGACTATGTTGCTACCCAGAAATTATGTAACCAAACGGAGCAAATTACAAATTTTTTTTTTTAATACTTAATCCCTTGCAAGGAGATGGCGTTCCTTAAGTTTTATGATGATTAAAGGTTCTGTGAGCTGTCATGGAAGGGTACACTAGCATCCTCTTTCTCTATTTCTTTCTTCTTCATTTGTGGTTTCTTTATGCTGCTTGCTCTGAGAACCCTCTCCCTTTAATGTTTTTGGCCCGAAACCTGTCACTAGCTCGGCTAGTTGGGCCTGAACTGGGTTTGAGTGTTGGATAGTTGTATGGAGGGGTGGCACGAGTCTGTGTCAACCCTTATCCAAGGTTATAGATATTGGTAATGATGACCATATCGATCACTGTCAATACTGATATTGCTACGACAAGGATTGGCCGTTGCAGGCATAAATTCAAGCAGACATCATTTTTTTTTATTGATATTCCTGATCCATATCAATATAGATACCGACGATATAAATACACATCGAATCTTAATTTCCTTCTTCCCATTCATCCGCTCTCTCGGGGTGTGGCTGAAGATTTAGAGACGATCCCCAAACTCACTTAATGATATGACCTTAATCTTTTCCCCCTTTGCGATTTAAAATACTTTCTTTCTTTTATAATGGCACAAACTCAATTCTCTACGAGATTATCCAGCTTAGCAATTTGACACGATCAGTGCATTTGGAGCAATTTTTGTAGTTTGTTTTTATTTTCTTATTGCTCGACATGAGTACTAACCAACTTTGGGGATTAAGTAATCTTTTCAAAATATAAAGTAGTAGATGTAAACAAATTTGAAGCCTACTTGTCTTATAATTTATTTTCTTATCTAGTGGATCTAAGGCTCTCTTTGGTATAGTTTAAATTTATGTTTATTTGACACATAAACATAAATAGATGCGTTTGGTATGATTTATGATCCCTATTTTTCATTAAAATAAATCAATATAAGAAATTTATTTATGATTTATCAACATAAATTGTTAATGATTGTTTATGCGGGTACCATTAATGAACATATGCACAATTGCTATTTAAGTGAGGGTAAATTGATAACATTAACAAAAATTAGAACAAAGTCTCTCTTTAGTCCTTCTCTCTCTCTCCAATCTCATCCCGTCCCCACCAGAATACATAATATATTCTTCACTTAAGCATACCAAACCTATTTTTCATTATATTATCTATTATGTCTAGTAGTAACCAAATGATTATTGTTTATAACCCATAACCTATTATCATAATTGATTATTCATAAATATAAATCTAAACTATGCCAAGAAAGCCTAAGAAATTTTTCCTACTTTAAATAGGAAACAACTGCTTCCTCGGTAGAGCTAAGGGTGTCAATTGGGACGGTTCCCGGTATTTGGGACGGAATGGTACCAGTACCGGTACCAAAAGTGCCAATCCCAGTACCGTCCCATTTAGTTAACGGGATCAAACTTAGATCCCAGTCCCGATTACTAGCGGGATGGGACAGTACCGGTTCTTAAACGGTTCTAGGCACTGTAGAAAAAGGGAGAAAAAGTTTTATTGTTTCTAACAAGGTGGGTTTATTAGTGTTGTGGAATTTTTTCACCATCATAAAATCTAAGTTGTCTACTATTTTTTGTAAAATAATTTAAGTTATGAAATCATAGTTTTACTTCTTCAAACTCCCTAAGATCACATGTAATAAGTTTCTCATTTTTTTAAATCTAGAGAAGTCCTACAAAATGGAAGAATCCCGTTGTGTTTCCTCTTTGATTTTTCCAAACAAAACTCTATTTATCACACATGTCACATGGTATTATGGTACGAAGTGCAAAAATGAAGAATCTGGTAGATGTAGTTGGTCGAGGGAGGAGGGAGGAGGGAGAAGGGAGGAGGAAGTAGCACTGTAGCAAGTTCTGTGAGGAGAGACTTCAAGCTACGACTGTTGACCTGTTGTTCCTCTTCGTATTCAAAAGACAATTAGTGAAACCCTAATGAGTCGTAATTCTTATACCCTTTATTTTTATTTAAAAAAAAAAAAGATCTTATATTCTCTTTCTTTTTAAACGGTACTAGTAGTTTCGGTACCTAGTTGGTATTTCAATACTGGTACCGTTGGGAATCCCGTCCCAGAACCGTCCCGTCCCATTTATCATTCGGTACTAAAATCAAATACCAGTACCGTCACATTTACTAATGGGACGGTCCGATACCGGATTTTAGTGGGATGGTATTGGGACGGTTCCCAATTCCAGTCCCAAATTGACACCCTTAGGTAGAGCCAATAAGCCAAGCTTCCATTAAGCGAAATATATTATTCTATCTCTTTTATCCTATTTTATTACTTGTCTCTCTACCCTATTTTCTCTCTTTCCTTATGATTCTAATTTCTCTTTCGCGTGCATAATAAAGACACTTGTAAAAACTTCACCACCTCTACAACGTCCTCCACAATTGTGGAATCCACACATTCAGAGACAATGAAAAACTCTGAATCAAAGGAAAGATTGATTTGGTAGACTGGCTCTTCGCTCTTCGATCCACCACTCCAAAATCGTAATAAACCTTGTGTATTTAAGTTATCTTGAACCATGTCAACCTGTTTATTATGTCTTAATTCTTATTGTGGATGGTCTCAAGAAGTGAGATAAGAAGAACAGGGGTGGGGAGGGAGGAAGAACAAGGGGTGGCGCGGGATTGCAAGGGTTATAGAAGAAAAAGAAAGAAGAAGATGAGGGCGAGGGTGTGCTCGTGTTTAGAGAAGAATAAGAAAGAAGAATATGATTGAGGCAAAAATGTAAAAAGTTAAAATAAAATGTTATGTAGAAAGAGAAAGGCACACTGATTTGGATAGTTTTGAAATAGTCAAATTTCTTTTGGGTACTTCTATAAAATCAAATAAAATGAAGGATCCGGTTCTTTTTGATGAGCGCCCCACCCCGCCCAACGGATTGGATATGCACCAGGATTTGACTCCTCCCAAGGGAGCCTAATTCCCAGGGGCATCCAAGGGCTGGGTTGTGTCACACTCTAATGTGCATTCGATCAACCATCAAAATGTGTGTGACACAGCCCAAAGGCTGGATGCCCTCCTGACTTGCCCTAGGGACGAACTCAATCCAATTTTAAATAATCTTTAAGGGAAGCGGTTTTCTGTCCGAAATGTGGCCTACATCAGCACTCACTTGTGTCTATCTCTCTCCTTCTTAAAACAAGGGGGTAGAGATATCTTTTCACAAGAGAAGAAGAGAGAGACTCATGGGAGTGTTGGCGTAGGCCACACTCCCGGACAGAGATCTTTTTCCCAATCTTTAAATTTTTTCAAATCCAATGATCTTAGTAACTGTACAGTTGCTGGCGGCGTATTTTTTAATTACGTGTGCTTGCGAGATTCCGGAATCCGGAAGGCATAAACACGTATGCACGTAACCCTAGAAAGCAGAATCTTTCCCACTTGAAAACCAAAACGAGGCAGAATCTTTTGAAAACGTGTCAGATTGTTTTAGGATCCGATGGTTGCGATAAAGAGTTGAATCCTCCACCTTCATTTGCTCCGACTCGCTCTTCTGGCCCCAAATACAAAGGAACTACTCCCACTGTTTCTCTGTTAGTTTTACCAAAAAAAAAACTGTTTTTCTGTTAGAGAGAGAGAGACGCCATGTGTGGAATACTCGCCGTCTTCGGTTGCTCCGACAACTCTCAAGCCAAACGAGCCCGAATAATTGAACTATCTCGAAGGTAGCCATTGTTTCTCCTTGAAGTTATTGCTATAGTTTTTGGATTCGAAATTTTACGTTTTGCTCTGTGCAACTCGAGTCACCGCGACCGTTATTTGTTCTGCTTCTTTAGCACTCAAACTTATTTTCTCTACTTAAATCATTGAAAATAGTTGGTGCGGGTTAGTATCATCGACTTGCCGTTGGTTTGGAAAGAAAACACCATTTTTGTTAATTGAAGTTATAAATTTATTTCGTCTGTGACTACTCGACGAGATTGAAAATGGTGGTCCTTAATGGTTTCGTCGGAACCTGTTGATATATCGGTTTTGAAGAATAGGCGAATAGGATAAGAGGCCTGATTTTATTTTCAATGTGTTTCCATTGTGCCACAAATGCAGATTGCGCCACAGAGGTCCTGACTGGAGTGGCTTACATTGTCATGAAGATTGTTATCTTGCTCACCAGCGGTTGGCTATTGTTGATCCCGCTTCTGGAGATCAACCACTTTACAACGAAGACAAGACAATCATTGTGACGGTATCACTTTTAGTCCTTATTTTGTTCCTGCATTTTTTCCAGATGACGTATATCAGTGGGGGTTATTTTCCGTTCTCTATTATCACCAAAGAGCATCCCTAAAGGAATCATCCCTAAGTGTGAATGTAATTGTTTGCACCCGAATTCAGATTTTGATTCTCAACTTGTTCTTGATGAGGGCAACTCGACCAGTGTGTGTTTTTAGCAATACTGCTCCAGCCCTAGCAAGGGAGGTTTGTCATATTGTCAGCGGACATAAGACAGCCAAGTAATATATGCATGAATCCTGAAAAATTATTACTTGGAGCTTATAAGGTGGAAACGGAAGACCAGGATTCATGTAGCTGGCCAAGTAGTTGGGTGAGGCTTCACTCAATTTATTAACTTTTTTTTTATGATAGTCTTGAGTTGTCCTATATACTCAGTTGATCTCTGTTACCTGGGTATGGTGAGGATACAAGTAATATTGTTTAAAGGTGAAATGCTGGACATGGTATGGTTCCTTTGAACTGTACAGGTAGCGTACCATTTGATTATGTTTATTGAGCAGTCTAGCTATTGCCACCTCAAAAATAACTGCTAGAATTGAGACTGCCGTTCTTTTCTTACCATTTTTGGGCATGACTAAGTTTCATATCTAATGTAGTCCTAGATAGGTCGGAGACCTACTAGGAGCCAAACAACCAGGATCTGTTAAGCTTCTGATTCAATGGGGGCAGAATTGAGGTTTTAGCTCAATTTTAGGGTTAGGGTTAGGGTTAGGGTTAGGTTAAGGTTTGAAAGGTTGGTTTTGATAGGCAGGTGTGGGGAAGTCTATCAGTATTGGTCCAGTGAATGACTGGATGAGTGGAAGTGTGAAAAGTAAAAAAACAGAAAGTTAGGGTTTCAGGTTTTTGAAAAGAGGGAAGTGAGGGATTCTGGGGTTTATAGGGGGAATTAAGGTGGGGGCTTTGTATCGAGTTCTCCTAGGGTGGAGATGAACACTCGGCCAAAGTATGGAGGGTTTTTGATGGCTGGAATTGTCTAGGTGGATTTTTAGGGTTTTGGAAATTTAATGGAGACGAGGGAAATTAGGGTTTTAATGGATTTATGGTTTTAATGGTGGATGAGAAAGGTAGTAAGGATTGAGTATTGACAATGGGGATCGATGGGGTTGGAATATTTTCAAAATGATTTTATGCCAGTACCCAATTTGCATCTCTAATCTGGATTTCTCAAATACCATATCATGAATTTGGGAAATCACCTTCTGACAGGCTACTGTGCGTCAGCATTTGACAATCCAAGCTCTAAGCCTCTTAAATGCAGATATTTCTATGCTCTGGATATAGGATTTTTTTTTTAGAAGTTCCGTTAGTTTCTATTGTTATCCTATTATTGTAGACATCTATAAACAAATGCATTGATCAGTGCTCAAGGGTTTTTGGATTCCTAACATTTTACTTCGATATTTTAGTCCAAATCTAATTAGTGGCTTGTCTCATGTCACTTACCGTCATGGTTAATTTATATAGTTTTTTTCTCTTTCCGGATGCTTATGCCATTAGGTGAATGGAGAGATCTACAACCATATGGATTTGAGAGCAAAGCTGAAGTCTCATGAATTTAGAACAGGAAGTGACTGTGAAGTTATTGCTCATCTTGTAAGTAACTGTGTTCTTGTTCATCAGATTTTTTTCAATATGAAAGTGAATATTTTTTTAAAAACAAAAAAGGAGTAAAGAAGGATAGATGCTTGCTTCTTGCTCTTATAGCAAGTTATAAGCCCATGAATACATGAGCCTAATTTGATCATACATTGACTGAAGAATTGACATGCAGTTTTAATTAGTCAGTTCATCTATCTTTCACCTGTGACAGTATGAAGAATATGGAGAGGATTTTGTTGGCATGTTGGATGGAATGTTCTCCTTTGTCCTTCTTAATACCCGTGACAACAGTTTCATTGCTGCTAGAGATCCAATTGGTATAACCCCCCTATACATGGGTTGGGGTCTTGATGGTATGTGATGTAACTTGGTCTACTTTGTTCCAGAGTTTTGATTTGTTTCCTAGAAAATGTTTTAGAGGTTACTTTTGTAGGAGTGTGTGTTAGGGTTCATTGATGCCACTTTAGACTTTCTTCAATAAAAGTAACTGTTATCGGTTGTTTTCTTTTATGGTGCATTTGTGATAGGTGCACATAGTTGTAAGGTCTGCGTGAATCTGATGGTTTCATACATTAAGTTGCCCCAAGTTTAGGGTCTAGGGCCCATGAAATTGCGTTCAGAATAATTCCAAATGTACTTATCCCAACCAATCAAAAGAATGGACTATTCTTTATTTTATGTTGACTTGTGGTAAGAGTCTACGGAAACAGCCTCTCTGTGAAGCGGGGGAAAGGCTGCATACATTTTCCCCTCCCAGATCCTGCACTAGCGGGAGCCTCGTGCATTAGGATACACTTGTGGTAAGAGTCTGTCTGGACTCAAACTTGGCACATGAGCAGAGGAGGATGGGCATACCTGTCACTAAAATTTGAGCCCCACCTCACATGCCATGTGGAAGATAATGCCTAAGTATTGAGAGAGATACAGAGGGAATTGCATCTAGTATTTCTAGTTTCAAGGATTGGGACCTTTGGGGTTTAAAAATCATGAAAAGAAATATGTGGGACAGGAAAAATGGTGTCCCCTGAACTGATTTGTAGGAGTTTGGTGACTGAGATAATAAAAGAATCAGATCTTATGGAATTTGAAAATAAAAAGGAAGAAGTTGTTAAAATGCAGTAAGTATGTACAGCAAGATAAGTGTATTCTCTTAGAAATAAGTTTTAGCAGATTGGGAAACAAGAAATTTTTGCAAATATCTTTAAATCTATGTGGTTGGAATTTTTGTATATGGTTGATTTGAAACAAGGATTTTAAACTCAGAATTGGGGGTCAAATTGGTCCTTGAATCGGAATTGGCCCAAAAACTCTAGAATGGTCGGAATCAGGATCGGCCATGGCCGATTCCGATCAATCGGCTGAGTCTACCGAATCAATTCCGTTTTTCTAAAACCTTGATTTGAAAAGTACTTCAAATGATGCTGACCTCCTTTCTAAGTATATAAAAGATCGAGTATCTTGTTTTGGCCATTTTATAACTTTTTTTAGGGAGCCAAAATGGTATTTGGGGTTTAGATAGGTTCATAAGGATGAACTAAGTGTCTAAATGCCTAACATGTTACACTATAACCCTATGCTTCGGGCACTTTTACCATTATCATAGTTGTCATGGTGCCAAGGAATATTTCATATCTAAGGTAAGGATGCCTTGAAACATAAGGTGGCTGGTTACCTAGGGCATAAGACATGCCTTGTCACCTGGTTGTTGCCCTGACAAGTATGTTCATCATGGTTGGTGGAATCAAGGTTTTAGGTCTCGGTTTCGCCCCTGGTTTCGCCAAGCCACGAAACCGAGTTCTGGCAAGATCTTTGCGAGTTGGTGCATTTTTTCCTGTCTTGACTCGGTGGTGGGTTTTGGTGGCCATATGGCCAAGATAGGTCCTGAAACTTGACACCCACCCTATTTTAGGCCTTCTAAACACAATGGAAACATTAGTTTTTACAAATTCAAACCCAAAATGGTACTTTGGCTTCGAACCCTAGGTTGGTAGTCTACGGCGTAGGTGACCCTAGGCTATTCCACACAATATTTAGAATACATAATTAAAATAAAGGTGTAACACAACTCAATTAAGCATTAGGAATTAAAAAACATCAAACCATAAACCATTTAAGCATTAGTCATCATATTCATAATCATACATGATGATGGTTTGACGGTTTGTTAATAATTGTTAGAAACTTGGAAAGAGACATAAATTAAACAAATACATGTGTAAGTGTGCAACAAGTCCTACCATTTGAGAGTAGCTAGTATTGAAATGAATGTCGGTGGACATTGTATCACATATAAATACTACACAATCAACAAACAAATATTGATCATGAATCTATGAAAAAAAGCACCAAAACCCTCTCTTGATGTTGAAGCTTCAATCTTGAATCTCCAAGCTTTAATCTTCATTTGAGGTGAGATTTACCAAAAAAAAAAAGCACTAAAACCCTCACCTCCAAGTGTTTTTCCTTCATAGCAAGGTGAGTGAGGCGAGATAGAGTCGAGATTTCGAGTTGAGGTCAAAATCTCGCCGAGAGGGTGCCTTTCTATAGCTTGGTTTTCGACCTAGTTGAATCGAGATCGATATATACCGCGATGGCGAGATACCAAGTTCTCGATCGAGATCTTGCACAAATCTTGTATCGCCTACCATCTCGTCTCGAGACTTCATGAAACCGAGTTTTTTTTTTGAGATCTCGGCGAGATCTGGTATACCATGGGTGGAATGGCCACAGGTTGACCATTATTTGGTTATGTTGTGCCCATATCGTATCTACAATATTCAAACGTGGATATATGTTATATTTTCAATTTGAGCTATTTTGTGGGAATCTTATGCTTATTTGATGTCCAAGGACAATTTTCACTAATAGGTACCTATTGAGCTTTGCCATCTTGTTGTCCATTACATGCTACTATTGCATCATGGAACATTGAGAGTTCCCTCCAAAGCTAGATTTTGATGAATAAATTCAAACCACTAGCTTATTTTACACGCATTGATATGTCATTATTTATGGATTCTTGAGTTTTAAACCTTTGTTGGGAAATCATATTTTCTGACTCGACTCGCCAATAACAAAACTTGGTAACTTGGGTGAGTCGAACCTAGTTAGTATCGTAAAAGTCGAAGAATAACAAATCTATGAATATTGGTTGTTCAGTTGACGGGAAAGATGAGAGTTATAATACATACATACATAGTTACATACAAATGGTTATAAACCATAACTATTGTCTAAGGACAAGAAATGAGGTGGAGGGAAAATGACTAAATTCGGTGAGTTTTGGTCGACTTGGGTAAAAATATCGTGTCACAAGCAATTCGAGAGACTTGGACTGAGTCTTCTCACTTTTTAACATTGGGTGAGTCCTCCAGACTATTAACCATAGTTGTCACGGTGTCTAGGTGACCCTAGGCATTGGACAGAAAAAATCTAGGCACTGGAATGGTTGCCTAGGAGACCCCTTTACAACTATGCTATTGACCAGGTTTTTTATTTTTTGTTTTTGACTCGACTCAGGCATCTTGCCTGAGTCAAGAACTGGTTTTCCAACAATGGTTCTAACTCAAGGAATGCTTGGGCATGCATTACTCAGGTCATATAAATGGTTGACCAGTCGCATATTTATAAAGAAAAAGAAGGCCTAGGAGCAAGATGGTTTAACCCCCCTCCCCCAATTTGATGGATAACACCTGGAAGAGAGGAATCCAAATGACAATAACTAGTACCGATTGATGGGGGAGAGACATATGTAGGTTGGTACAATCGGAGGTATCACCATATCCAGGATTCAAAGAGATACCGTACTGGTCTGGCTTTTTTGGATTGTTCCTGATCAATCGAATAGAGTAATATGTTTCCCGGGAGCATATAAATTTCTTTATGTTATTTTACAATATGAAATTTACTTCAAATAGTTAGCCCAACAGAGTACTTTTATGATATGATTTTTCCTATCCTTTCTTCTAGCTCCGATTCTGTGTAACCTATATGACTAATTGGGGAAGATCTCCAAGTAGACCTGTTAGAATATTGAGATCTACTGCTTGTTGATGTTCAATCTTTCCAAATCTTTATTCTCCTTATACTAGATGATAGTTCCTCAGCATTTTCGGCTTACCCTTAAATTTGGTGTACTTGATCCATTGTTTACATTTCCCTATGTGCAATGCTATATGAATTAATAGTTTGTTCCACGACAGTTTTCTGTTTAATGATATATATGTCTTAATAGATTGAAATATGTGTACTTAATAGAGCAGCTGTCTTTGCCAGGATCAATTTGGTTTGCATCAGAAATGAAAGCTTTGAGTGATGATTGTGAACGTTTCATCTCCTTCCTTCCAGGGCATATATATTCTAGCAAAAGTGGTATGCTACCTGTTCTGCTGACCTAACTATCTTAAGTTATTCCGAAAGTAAGATTTGGTTGCAGGATTGAACACATTCTAAAGTTAAAAGGCTTATGTTTTTCTTAACTGCCAAACAATGTACAAGACCCCCCTCCCCCCCAAAAAAAAAATAAAAAATAAAAAATAAAAAAAAATAAAAAAAAATAAAACTTTTCACATTTTTGCATGGAAAGCTCTTGTGACATTTAATCTGTGGTTCCAGATCATCATTGAGCTTGTATGTTGGCCAATTAACAAACAAGTGAGTTAGATTGCACTTCCTTAAACTGAAAACAACTGGATAAAACATGTTTACAAAGCTGATCTTGGGGCTTTTTCTAGCAATGGAAATTTTGGGGATATTTATTTATTTATTTTCTCCATGTGTCCTGCAAAGGAAAATCAACTCCAACCATCAGCACACTTCACAAGGAAAATCATCTCCAAGACAGATACTAAGGTGAACAACCCCTTCTTTTGCCAGTCCATCAGGAATACCATTTGCACATACTGGAGCCCATTGGAATATGAGTTGCATTTGTGACGCTAGGGACCTAATTAGATGAAGGTGATGTGTATATTGTGACGGTCCCTCCTAGATTCCTCATGCAATCATGCAACCATCATTTGCTGAATTAACCTCTACAATTGCATGAAATGAAACCATCCTTTGTCCCTTAGGAAGTATTCTCTCTTTAATAATCATCGAGATTTTGAAAAATAAGAAATATTATGAATCTGTTCCATGTCAGTCATAACATTCTGAAAAGAGCAGTTAAAATTTGTTCTGATTTACTATTATCGTCATGATCACCCCCCAGGGGGTTGATGTTCCAAGTGATGGTTTTTGATCCATTTGCTATTCATTTTGATCTGAGAATGTCCAGCTGTATGCAGGTGCGCTCAGGAGGTGGTATAATCCACCATGGAATTCAGAGTGCATACCGTCAACTCCTTATGATCCTTTAGTTTTACGTCAGGCCTTTGAGAAGGCAAGCACTGAACTTTATTTCCATCTTGTAATCTCTGTTGTTTGCTATTAGGAGCTAAAATTCTGTGTTTTTCTTTTAATTGTTTGTCTATCCGATGATTTTTCTTTTTATGTTTTCATCATTGTGGTGAACAAAGAATAGTGACTTTAGTGTTTGAAGTAATTTCTTAATATCTGCATGTATACTGTAGGTGGTTCCAGAAGGAAAACCTTTTATTTGTTAAATATGGTTCCAAATACTGGGACTTTCATCCTCTAGATTCTTTGTAGTGGCTTCTTAATTGTGGATAAGAGAGATGAGTATTTGCTCTTGATAAAAAGTGTCACACACTCACACCCGGCCCGGTTATTAAGGGTCAAGTGTGGTGGGATGTCTCTGACATCCAACCAATCCCCAAGGATCACAAGTGCAGTACCCTATTTACAATCATTGCTCACAGACACAGTAATCAAAGGCAGCGGAAACAATTTAATTAATAGAGATAACATCATTAGTAAGAGAAGTCTAAGTGATATTTCATTTATATAAAGGATAAGGCTTGTGATACAACTATACAGTTCGCAAAGGTACCACAGAGTAAAAGTATACAAGAAACTATACTATAACTATATAAAGCATTTATAAAGCATAAAAGAGTGGGGAGGTAGCCTGGACTATCAGGCCAGGATCAGGAGATTATGCAATCATCACGTGCGCACGAAGTATCGTGCACTTCAAACTCCAGCGCCGCAAATCCAACATTAGAAGTAACTAAATCACCTGAAAAATTAGGATATCCACAGGGGTGAGCTCTCAACTGAGCCCAGTAAGGGGGTACAAGCATACAAACACAATAAATCCATGATGCATGTGCTAAACTAACATGTTCCTAGCACAGATACTAAGTCTTATGGGTATAAGTACTACTACTAGTGGTAGATGCTAACCTCGGTCCCGGAACTAACCCTTCGGTCATCCGAGAGAAACCATTCTACCACGGTGAGGACCCGCCAGTTCCGGAACTAACACATCAGACCCCCGACAGACCCCCAAATGACCAACCCTGCCTGTTTATTCCCACAGCGGAATGAGGGACCTGCTAACATGGGACAGAAGATGGCATCCCGGAACTAACACATCGGTCTCTGCCACGGGTTGTCCAACACCTTTCCCCCTGTTGGTAAGGGGCGCAGTACTGGGTAATGAATATCAACCTAGCCCAGTGCAGTCTAAACATGATGAGGTAAGCATGATCTAAGTTATAAATTATGGAATTCCATCATCATAAATTCACATCATATAAATAATCAATGCAAATGCAATGCAGTATGTCTTTGTGCAACCTATTTTACATGCAGTCTAATGCATTAAATAAAAGCTAGAAAACTACATGCTCTAGGTATAAAGGAAATGATGCATGAGCATGGCATTCAGCACAAAGTTGAAATTAATGTGATAAACACGCAGGAAATTAAGGTCGAATCCCCTTACCTGTATTGGAGTCTAGTTCAACTAGGGAGTTCTCCAATAGATCAGCAAAGCACACAAAGACAGTAGAGAAACAGACCTAAATATCATGACAAAGCAGTGTTTATTAGGTCCATGAAGTGTCAGGGCAAACCCCAACATAACAGGGCATCAAGGGCTTCGAAAATGACCAGCCGGATGCAAACTCCAAAGGAGCCGGTCGACCTCCTCTGGGCCTGCAACTCCATCCGGGAGTGTGTCCGAATTTCGGGTTTTTCCTATTTTTGGGCAGATCCTTACATGCAAGGGTAAATCTTGGTGTTTCAACACCATATTAAGGTGGGTCTACCTACATAGGGGTTCAATTTCATAAACAACTTCCTAATTTTGATAATTTCAAGAATTAAACCTAATTAACTAGATTAGGGTTTATGAAATACTATTAAAAACAGCAATACAGCCTGCAGACTTGATGAATTACTGAATTTCAGGTCTCATAAGGACAGAAATTGTTTCCAATTAGTCCAAACATGCTCAATCTCTAAATCCCATGCTTGGTCTTCAAGCTTTAATAGTAGAATTTCCTAATAGATGAACTAGAGATGGAGAAGAAGTGAAATAAAGAGGGAGACAGCAAGTATTCAAGGCTTACCTTAATATAGGAGCAGGAAACAAGGTACAACAGCCTTCTAATAGAGTCTCTAAGTTCAATTTCAGAAGTAGAAGGTAGGTTGTAGGGTTCTTCTTCGTCTTTTCCTTTCTTCTCTATTTTTCCTTCTTGCTTTCTGGTTCTTCCAAGAGAGAATTCGTTTCTCTCAACCCCTTTAGTTTGTTGTGATTGTAATAGTAAAGAGAAGGTTATATATATATATATCTGGTAATGGCATTTAAGCACTAAAGGGCATTTCAGTCTTTTTGACTGAAATTAGATTTAAATCAATTTCTATAACAGTTTATATATCTGAAATTTGTATTTAATACACTATTCTATCCATAATTCGATGCCGGGCGACATTAAAGGTCATCCGAGTACGGGTAACTATCGGGGACAGCATTGCCTACTGGGAAAGTGGGTCCCACATGATCAATTTTACTAAAATACCCCTGAATTTCTATTTGGTTGTACACACAATATGTATAAATTCATTTAAAATAATACTTGCAATGTTTTAATTTAAGGAAAGGCTCTGCATAGCCATCAATCCAGCATGCCAAGCTTATGTGTTGTCTTCCGTTAGACACCTCAGACTCATTTAAGGCCACGGTAGTTGGCTGATCGAAATGCCTTTAAAGACGAGTCATGAGATAGGTCTGAATTTCTTAATCAAGACGGCCCACAACTTAGAGGCTAGCATGGCCAACTATTGAACCAGAACCTGAAATCACACAGGTTCCAAAAGTTCAAATTTATTCGGAAATTTGACCGGGTTTCACAAAAAGTGTGCTTGAACCCAACTTGTCATTTTGATATAAACACTCAGATAACATGGCAAAGCTGTAGATAATAATTGCTGATAAAGTAAAAGAATTTGCAAAATATTTAGTAGAATTTTCATTTCTTGTAGATAATGGGGGCATGAATATACATTTAGGAGGGTGCGTATATGTTGTCTAGTTTTTTCTGGGAAACTTCGTCATGAAGAAACACATATAAGCTGACACAGATTTCTTAGTGCTCATGTAACCTAGAATAAGTTCTTCTTTAGCACTTCCTTTTCGGTTCTCTATTCTTGCAGTTATCTTACATAATGTAGTAGTTCTTTGCTCAGATATTATAACAGCCATCAAACAAATTCCTGGTAAAAAAAATTAGATTTTTTTGCTATTATTTAGACGACGAAGATTTTGGGGGCTTAACTAATTAACTCTCTTTTGGTGTGCCTCTATTAAGATGACGAAGTCCAAGTTGTTTATTTAAAAGTAAACATTATTACTTGCCACTTTCCGCTATCTCGATATCTTGGATTTTTTCACATTTAAGTTTTAATTCATGCAGGCTGTAGTAAAGAGACTTATGACAGATGTGCCATTTGGTGTACTTTTATCTGGAGGACTTGACTCGTCACTTGTTGCTGCTGTGGCTTCCCGTTACTTGGCAGAATCCAAAGTTGCTAGGCAATGGGGATCAAAGTTACATACCTTTTGCATTGGTTTGAAGGTCATTAACCTATCCATTTTCCAGAAGTGCTTCAACAAATTCACTGTGTTTATGGTTTACAATGTGTACGATGGTACTTGGCAAGTTGAAAATAATTTTAACAAACTTGTATTATTTGTCTGTTTGTGTGTTTGTTCTTTAAATGAAGTAAAGATCTATCTTGTTCGGAGTATCAGTGTATCACAGAAACAACCCCCCCGCCCCAAAAAAAAAAAGGGTGGGTGGGGGAATGGGAGGACCCTCCAACCAATTTCCTTTGTTATTATTCATATTATGCTCTTGTTTGATAGTAATTGGTTTTGTGATGTTTTGATTTGTAAATTTGGACGGTTTATACCATGTAATGAAAATGATTCAATTTTCTGGTATTGCATTGTACTCCTAAGGGTTATATTGTTTATCCAACATATCATTCATTGGGAAGACTTGCTGATTACTCAACTCAATTTCTAAGTCTCAAAACAATTGATAATGGGTCTTCACTGCCTTAAAAGATGACCAATCTGTGAAATGTGTAGAACTCTGTTGGGATCCAGTTCTTCGGGTATGCTTTGTATCTGCTGTAGGCAGACTTACTGATGCCAATAATCTGATTTCAAACTCTAGGGACAACCACTAGTGGGCATTGCTGTCTTAAATATGGATGCTCTGTCAGGTGCTCAAAAGTTGAGAATCACATTCAGCTCCTATATACATCTCTCAATGTTACACATTCATGACACATTTCTCCTCCGTTTTCCTTTTCCACCCCATGCATCTCTACCCAAAATGTTGGATCAGACTGTTGTTTCTATGGTCGATGCTGGACAAGAATTAATTTGCTTCTAGCTCATTGGTTACTTGCATAAGGGTTTTGCTTTTCTCAAGTATGCATCTCCTCACAGAATAAAGTCCACAATACTTTGTTGATAGTTGTACGCTAGAGGTTTTATTTTAATCTATCTATTTTCTGGTAGTATATATCTGGTTAATTTACACTTTAAACTTGCTTATTTTTCCAATGTATTTTTTTTTTTGGTTCAGGGTTCTCCGGATCTTAAGGCTGCAAGGGAGGTTGCAGATTATCTTGGTACTCACCACCATGAGTTCTACTTCACAGTTCAGGTAGTATCTTCTCTAACTAATGTCGGAAATAAGAAGAAAAACAGATTGGGTTTGTCTTCATAACGCAGGATGTTGAAGGTTTTTGTTTCTTTGTCATATCAGGAAGGCATAGATGCAGTCGAGGAAGTCATTTACCATATTGAAACTTATGATGTGACAACTATCAGAGCCAGCACTCCAATGTTTCTAATGTCTAGGAAAATAAAATCTTTGGGTGTAAAGATGGTTCTTTCTGGAGAAGGTTCTGATGAAATTTTTGGTGGTTACTTGTATTTCCATAAGGCACCTAACAAGGAGGTGTTTCATCAGGAAACATGTCGAAAGGTATTGCATGCCAAGAAATGCTTTTTTCCTGTGCCTGTTTTTGCATATTAAGTTATATTCATAAGCATTATGGTCTAGTTTCTGGTTGGTGAGAAATATTCCAAGTATCTGAGTCTATGGATATTATACATATTATCAGATTGCTTATATATGCTATGCTTATGGCAGCAAATTCGACCTGGCCAGCTGTGCCCAAAATTTAGCTTGCCTGGCACAAGGTTTAAGCTGGTTGGATGGGTTGGGTTGGGTCTGGGCTGTGTCCTGATGCCAAATTTGTATTTGGGTTGCCGCAATGTAAATATGTAGGTAGCTATTGGTAAGATGTCTTTTACTGTTTTACATGTTACTTTCATGACAAGAATTTCCTTGATTGCCCACCTATTTATGTCACATAGAGGCTGATCTGGCATATTTTAAATAGGTAGGCCATCCCATAGCTTGGCAATCTGATTAGTTTCTGGCCCATCTCATCTCTATGGTCCAGTTTGTTGTGCCTGTGTATTAAATGTATGATTTTACGAGAACCATAACCCGAACAAGGTGTTAGGGATGTGTGTGAAGTTAGGGCTGGCCTGAGTCTGCTCCATGCAGTGACAGTTTTCTACTTATCATGCTTCCTACATTTGTGTTGTAAAGTAGTGGTTGTTTTTCATTTTGTCAGATTAAAGCTCTTCATCTGTATGATTGCCTAAGGGCAAACAAATCTACTTCAGCATGGGGTGTGGAGGCTCGTGTTCCATTTTTGGATAAGGATTTTATAAATGTTGCCATGGACATTGATCCACAGTGGAAAATGGTAAAGATGTTATCCTTAACTGTTCTTGTTATGTTATTTTTGTCCTTGCTTAGCTGCAAAATCACCCCAAGCATGTTCTTTGATTAGAGGTCATTGAGTGTTTATGGATGCACGGAAACTCGTTTTAATCTGTCATCTATAACTCATATTTTTCTATATATTTAAAGGTTGCCCAACACAAGGCTGCCCACCTATAAGGATAGAAGCTTGAGCTTACTGACCTTAGAAATATGGCCTCAAGGATTAAAAGGTCTTGAAGCCTTTCAAGTCCTGCACTTGTATGTCTTGACTTGTGTTCCTTTATGAGTTCCCTAGGCCCTTATATCTGTCAAAGGTCCATCATAGTTCTTATTTATGTTTTCTTGTTCATGGATATATGCCAACTATTGTCCACGTGTCTATATCCATATTAAGTGCATGCTGAAGGTAAGAACAAAGATGAAAGTATGCAGTTATGTTTTTCCGGGCCTCTGTGTCCAGTTTTCATCAGAACGAAGAAGAAAACAGGGAACCGACAACCAGAAAGAGGCCAGTTGTTCAACCCTTAGTTTGACCTGCTGGTACATCCCACTTCTTAAACTATGGTATGACCTACCTAGCTTGCTATGAAAGCGAAGTGTTTAAGAAAACTCATTTAGCTAATACTCATAGTTTGACCGAAAATGTTGCAAATTTGTTTGTATGCTGTATATCTCAATAATTGTTAAGTTCATATCTAAATTATGATTGTAAAAAGCAAATATGAATTTATGGATTACCTACCTAATAAACCCCAATGCTTACAAAATAATTACAGGTGAGACCTGATATTGGTCGCATTGAGAAGTGGGTTCTACGCAATGCATTTGATGATGATCAGAACCCATATCTGCCAAAGGTTTGTCATGACTTATCTGTCTTCATTGCCATTTTCGGTAGTTCTAATGTTCTTCCAACTTCCAACTATCATTTCTTCGATTTCAGCACATATTGTACAGGCAGAAGGAGCAGTTCAGTGATGGAGTTGGATATAGCTGGATTGATGGTTTGAAGGATCATGCAAACAGACATGTACTTCACTGCCTTGATATTTTCAAATTGTAGATAAGAACTGAGCTGTAGCAAGTGGTAACTCATTTATGTTGCCACACAAATCCTTTCCTGAACTAATTATCCAAATGGTTTTCCTATCCTTATGGCCAGATCTCAGATGCAATATTGACTCAGGCAAGCTTCATTTATCCAGAAAATACACCCACAACGAAAGAGGCATACTACTACAGGACTATCTTTGAGAAGTTCTTCCCCAAGGTCTGGATGATGTGCTTCCTGCCATACTTCTCTTTCATTTTTTCGTGAAACTAAAATCTTTTGACAGGAGATGCAACTTCGTATAGGACCACTTCTTTCTTTTTTCTTTTTCATTTTTGTCAGTTAAGGCCTGCAATTTTTTTGTGTGACTAAATTAATCCTTCTGAACAGAATGCTGCAAGGTCAACAGTTCCAGGAGGTCCTAGTGTTGCATGCAGTACTGCTAAAGCACTAGAATGGGATGCTGCGTGGTCCAAAAACCCTGATCCCTCTGGTCGTGCTGCTCTCGGTATTCATGATGCTGCTTACAATCAAGCAGTGGACTCACTTTCGGTGAATAATTCAAGTCCATTCCTCAATATTCCTCAGAAATTGCAGGAAGGCGGGGCTGCTGCCACAGCTATTTGATTGAGGTTTCAATGCTTATTCATTTTTTATATTAAGCTTATACTAGGGTTCCATTGCCAATGTGTTAAAGGTAAATATTTATTCTCACTAGGATTAGTTTCTACATCTTTTTTTTTGGGGGGGGAGGGGGGTGGAGGGAGTTGGTGTAGTGCAAGGAAACACTTATCCAACATCTTTAACCGACCGATTGAATAACTTGCTGTATACTAATTAGGTGATCATTGTATGGGTGATCAAATTAGGTGATGAAGTCTTCTTTGCAATAGAGCTGAGTAACGGGTTCCCTTGCCAATACTGCATACGGTAAGGGTATGGGTACTGACTCCCTCTCGGTGGAAGCGGGTAATGGCCCTTACCTTACTATATGTGTTGACAACTATAAATGAACAAATAGTACCTATGGTGTGGAATCAGCTTGATATATGCAAAACAAATGTGCTATTTCCTCTGCTTGAAGCCTGCAACTCACAAAGAAAGTATAGAAAATTTGCAGGGGAAGACAACTACCGCTGAAGAGGAAAACAATGGGACAAGTGACTGCCTAACTTAAGGAGCTCTTTAATGCATATAAGCTAGAACATTCAATGATGAAATGTGATATCCAAATTCAATCACTATCACAGTCAATAGGGCCTAAGTCATGTTTTTTACATTCTAAATTTGTGTAGCATTGATCCAAATTAAGACCAAAATTTGTGAGCCAGGAAATGACAATTTAGCATGACCAAGTGAATCCATGAACCTGCAATCAGGTACACTTCTTTTCCCCATGGGGCAGCGTAGTCGTTTCCTGTGTTAGGTGTAGGAGTCATGTGGGCCACACAATCAGGTACACTTCTTTTCCCCAAAAAGGAATTATGGCTACAGCTAACTAGAGGAGGGGGGTGAATATTCACGTACGTGTGCATTTACGACTCACAGCCGTTCAGATGGAATATTCCCACAGATTGGATTCCATCTCAACGGCTGTGTGAGCCGTTTACGTAACATTCCTTGTCCTCTAACTAGAGCAAGTTCGGAGATTGACAAAAATTAAGGGAAACTACGTGATTAGACAGTTTTGGGTTTCATTTTACTAATTTATCCTACTAATGTTTATTTCAACATAATTAGTCAAAACAAGTTTTGGTATTACGAGAATACCCAAAATAGTGTGTCGTACGTACCCATGCCTTCGTATGATCGTATCTTCAGATCCTCTATTGCCGAGCTGCTTGGCAGGACTGTGCTGTTCAGACTGTTAAGAAAATAATGCCTAGAATGGTGATTTGTAGAAGAAAAACGAAAATAGAGAGAGCACACACAACGCACAATACAGAGATTTACATGGTTCACCTCCAAGATGGAAGCTACGTCCACGGCAGAGCAGTAGAACATGTTTCGCTATTTTCTTTGAAAATGTTACAAACCCTCATAACCCTGTTTCAAAGAGATAAGAATAACATATAAGAAAACCCTAACCTTGGAAAGTACACAAATGCTCCTAGCCCAAAAATTGTTGAAAAACTTGAGCCGGACCAAAACATAACACATGGCTCAAAAGTACTCATTTCGAAGATCTCGACGAGCCCAACACAATTCTATGCCTTTGGCCCAGAGCCTCGCCATTTTTTGGCATTCTGAGGTTGTTTCGAGGCCGAAACGGCCCTCCGAAGGTCTCAACCGCATTTTCTGGATCAAATCAAGCTTCACCAGTAACACAGACATGGTGAGGCGTGCAATGATCACCTTACCCCTACTCGGACAAGGTACTTGGGCAGGGGTAAGATAGTCATTACACGCCTTGCCGTGTC
Source organism: Telopea speciosissima (assembly GCF_018873765.1). Taxonomy (NCBI): domain Eukaryota; kingdom Viridiplantae; phylum Streptophyta; class Magnoliopsida; order Proteales; family Proteaceae; genus Telopea; species Telopea speciosissima. The sequence continues at coordinate 3,512,985 of NC_057922.1, forward strand.
TAGGCAGCACGGTCTTGCCGGGCAGCTCGGCAGTAGAGGATCCAAATTGTCGTATCTTTCATGGATCGCATTATGGTACTTGCATTACTATACTGTTGGCTGTATCTCCGACAGGTTCTCCGACGACTAGTCCATCAGCAGCAGCAGCCGGCCAGCAGCCCTATCAAAGCCAAAGTTGCTCACTTAATCTCCACCTCCTCCTCCGGCAGCCACGCTAAAAGCCTCTCCGATTCCGACGTTACCGCTTGTTGCCCCTCAAGCTATAGGACCTACTCAATCATTACCAGTAATCTCTCCTCATCCTATTCCCTTTCCTTTGCCAACACCACCCTTACCCGTATGTGTTTCAGGGATCAGATCTGGATCGGTGGGGTTGGCCTCTTTAGTCGATACATGAGTTTGTAGAAAACGAGATAGGAAGTTCATGTTTCATTGATTTTTTTTGACAAATCGAAAGCAGAATTTGAGTTCGAACACAAATCATGAGTATGTATTTGTTTTGACCGGTTTCACAAGGAAAGCTGGGTTTTTTCCTATTCTCCTGTTGACTCATTCTCCGGCAAATCTCTACCCGACGACATCTTCAATCCAAAAACATGCTTTTCATGTTTACTATATTGTTCTCAGTTTTCCGGCATTGATTCTTCTTAACCGAAGGATTTCACCATGAGATTTACTGATTTCATGCTTCTTTGTGTTAATGGACTTTCTTGAGTTAGAGTATCTTCACCGAGGATCCATTATAGGTATAGGGTTTCAGATTTCATAGTTTTTAAGATTCAAGGTTTCATAGTTAAAGATTTAAAATGTTTTTTTTTTTTTTTTTGGATTTTGTTTCCAGTGACTTCCCTGTTCTCTGTAATTTCAGACGTCTACTTCATCCTCTATAATTCCAGGTGACTACTTTATCCTCAGCAATCACCAATGACTTCACCAATCTCTGCATCTTCCTTCTTTGGAAATATGGAATGGGTAGACTTGAATGAGATAAAATCAACATCTGAGTTGTAACTTGGAAATGACTTTTGTAAATACAAAGAATTGGTTGAACGGTTAAGTGGTTTGGTTCTTTTCGTAATATTAATACTTGTTTTGATTTTTGATTGATTTTATGGAAGTAAACATTAGTTGGATAATTTTGTAAATTACAACCAAGAATTGACAAATCATGTAATTTGCCCAAAAATTAATAATGGTGACAGATAGAAGACCAGGAAGTATTTCTATGTTCTAGCCACCATATTTTGTTGGAGTTCCTCCCCCATACCTTAAAAAGACTAACTCTATTTCACCCTTCATGAACACCAACAGTAAAATTGAGGAAGTAAGGAACAGATTTTGGCATTGGTTGAATTGCCTACACTAAAGGCTGCAAGGGAAATTAAGAGTGGTTGCAATCGAAATAAGATAACAAGAAGGAAAGTGGAATTAAATTAAAACAGTTTTATAAGGGAAAGATGACACTATATAGTCACATGCGGTGCGCGGCTTTTACGTCCAGACCATAGTTAACACAGTACGGGTTTTAAACGTGTATATTTCAATTCTCAATTCATACACTATGATGTCCAAAGTCTTGTTGAGCAATTTGGCTTGGCTATGGTGTTACTCATTGTTGTTAACGCAATCAATACACTCATGGAGTGATGCATGTTTAGTTGGAGTTGGGAATCATCGTTTTAAAATCTCTTCTCAGTGGATGCATCGGTTTGTAGCTATATTTCAAGGTCTGTGCATTGACCTTGAGTTGAAGGTTATATCATGAGAAATATAACCCTTTGAATCATCTTTATGTCGGCGAAAAAATCAGATCGATCAAGTTCAAGAAAAAGACATGTTCAATTAAGCGAGTCGGACAACAATAAGTACTACATAAAAAGCGCTAAAAAAAAGAGAACGCGTTTTAAACAGGAAAGCTTGTTGTTAGCCATTTTTCGTGTATGTTTGGAAAACAAACAACAAAACAAGTTTAAAACGATTATAAACCATGAATGGGTTTAAGACAGGAAATTCCACCTTTCCACAGGAGCATGGTGGTCATGTCGCATGCCCTGTGTCTGGGTGCAAAGGTACCGCTCCGCAACTTGATTTTGTAATTCTCATCCTTTAATATTAACCAAGGATGTTACTTTAATATTAAGCAAGGATGTTACAAATAGAGTACTTTATCTTTCCCTCGATGCTTCTACCCAAAAAAAAATTTCCTCGGCACAACTGATTCACTTTCTTTAACCACCCCCCACCCCAAAAAAAAAATTTAGGGAAAATATCATGTACCTCCCCTGAGGTATGACTTATGTACACTTTCACCTATAAAGTTTGGAAATTTTCATGTACCTCCCCTGCTTTTCAAACTAAATAACAAAAACACCCACTCCATTAATTGTAGGCATTAAACATTAGAATTTTGATTTAAATGACCAAATTGCCCTCATCTTCTTCCCCAAATTGTTTAGGATTTGAAACCCTTCAATCCTAAACGTGAAATAAGGAACCAGAAAGGAAAACAGGGGAAAATCCCCTTTGATCGTTGCTTATCGGCGCCAGCCACGGCCATGGTGCCTCACCACCCATCTCACAGATCTCTCCGACTTCCCCAAATTTTCTAGCAACCTGTTCGCTCCATCTCCCAAACCCTCACCGTTTTTCAATTCGCGAGCTTGGGCCTTCGACAGAGGTTGAAATCGAGGAATGAAAGAAGAGGAGAAGGGTTTCAGGCGGACAAAATTAGGGTTTTGGAGAGTGAAGCCAACTGTGAGTTTCGGATTTTCAATTTTGTAAGAAAACGATCTGTGGTTTGTCCATCACACAATTCGTCGTCCATGACCATACGACGACTGAAGTGAAGACAAGCAGAGAGAAGGAGAGCGAAGCTCAATTTGAACTTTGAAATTTGGGGAACTAGAGAAGGATCGTACGCTTCGTTCTTATTTGTTTCCTTTCACTGGTTCTCTGAGCTCTAAAATTTTTGATTTGTGTTCTTTCCGAGTTTCCGTAAAGCTGATTCCCTTTTCAGTTTTCAGGTTTGGGCCGTCTTGCAGGCTAAGCATCAGGTATACTTTTTACTCCATTCTTTTCTGCAGTTTCTCTTCTACAATTGTGTTTTCTTGAAAGATACTCATGGTTCGATATTTGCATGCGCATCTAGAACCCTAACTCTTTCCTTAAGCGATAACGGCGACTTAAGATTCTTACCAGCCTCGTCTACTCTTAGGACTAAGGAGAGATCTGCAAATCTGCAGGTGCTGCATATTTGTATTTTCAATTAAGGTTTGTGGATTTCGTTTTATCTTTGGACAAAATCCTAGTGAAATGCTACCTGAGATCAACACTGTTTGGCGGCCGGCCCTCTGGTTTCATGTTTTGGAGAAACGATTTGGGGAAGAAGATGAGGGCAATTTGGTCATTTAAATCAAAAGTCTAACGTTTAACGTCTACAATTGACGAAGTGGGTGTTTTTGTTACTTAGTTTGAAAAGCAAGGGAGGTACGTGGAATTTCCCAAAACTCACTGGTGAAAGTGTACATAAGTCATACTTCAGGGGAGGTACGTGATATTTTCCCAAAAATGTATTCACTTTTGACATAAGGGCCATGACGTAATTTCACATGAAGAGAATTAACCACACATATGCTTAGTGCTTTCAACTGCTTTGGCTTCTTCTTGCTCAGCTCCGGTGCAGGTACCTCCTCCGCAAATGGTGCTGACATGAGCGCCGATGGGGAAGTAGGGAACCACTACTGGAGAAGACGCAGGAGAGTTCACCGGCGCCAGCACCAGGGGAGGCAATGTAGTAGGCGTATAACTCACTGGAATTGGAGCTGGTAGAGCTATTACTATTTATTACCGGTGGTGGAAAAGCAAGTGTAGCAATTAGAGCTAGAACCATAGGTGTGGGTCGAGCTTATTTGGTAGGTAGCTTGAGCTGAAAGAGATGAAACTGCTGTTGGTGAGGCCACTATCTGTGTTGCCACTAGGCTGGGTTTTGGGCGTGGAAGGCATTGCTGCAGCGGCAGGTGGTGATGAACTGGTATATCCGGAGTGGTATGTGGTGCCGGTGTGTTAGTGGTCCGGGTGCTGTGATCGAGACTTCACCACCGACCCCAGCCACCTGCCACCAGAATATGGATGAAGGAAGATAAGACTCAAGATCTCAAATTCCCAGAAGATCGCAGTCTGGATAAGCATTAATTGCCGTTTCAATTTACTATATCAACATGATTTTACTTTTGATCTTCCTTGCAGCTTTCATTGATGTAGTGGTTTTCTCCCTCTTTCAAAATGAATCTTCAATTAACAAACTAAAGTGGTCCAAGGAAAGACAGGCTAATCTAGAGAGGGGTCCAAAGAAAGGAATGGTTTGAGGTTTAGAGCAGAGAGTTAATTAAAATTAACAAAATCTATCCATCTCAACCAGAAGAAAAAGGGTAAAAGAGAATCATAATAATAAAAAAAAAAAACATCAAACTTTACATTCAAAACAGTGAGTTTAACAAGAAGAATTTTACGGACAAAAACTGCCAGTTCCATTAACAGTACAATAGACAAAGTTCAGCATCACTTATCTAACTGAATTCAACTAGTTGACATCCTCAGCAGACATCAATGCATGTTACGACCGAGACTATAGACAGAAGCCAGTTGAGTAAACTAGACCCAGGCAGAGACTTAAAACCTGACACTTGATTGCTAATATCAACAAAAATTCATTTAGTCCCAACTCCCAAGAGGTCTTCAATCCAAGAGATCTCTACATCTTGAATGAGTTCCTTTGCCATCAGTTGAATTGCAAATCCTATGAAACAGTAACAAAATCAGAAGAGGGGAAACTGAGAGAATAAGAGAAATAGGAAACGAGGGGTTACCAGAGGTATGCCAACCCCACTCCCAATTATCTCCTTGAGTTACTTAATTAAACAGTGAAGAAACGACCCAAAAAAAAAAAAAAAACCTATACATGAACAAATTTTCCAATTATACTATTTTGTTCCTACCAGAAGATTGGAAAGAAGGGAAGGGAAGGGAAGGGAAGGGAAATTAAACTAAAATTAAAATATAAAATGGATACAATTTTAATCAGTACTTATAATGTGATTGTTTAACTAAAAAACTTCCTAAATCTAGCTTCACTTTTCAAAGTGTACTTAAATTTGAATAGGAAAACAAAGCATCCGCTCAAAAAGTTTAATTAGCATATGCGGTAAGATTTTGGAGTAGTGACACAAGCATGATTATTGAAGTTTCTATTTTTAAATTTCCTTTACTTGTAACTAGGTGGAGCCTACATGCAGTAAATATCCTCATTAAAGATTCTAAACAAATACAATAATGCAGATAAACCGAGAAAGAATTTAAGCCACTAATCTTCATAAACTGCTCTACTATATAACTGCGTTCTTGACAGCACTCATCACAACAACTAAAATGCATATACTCCACCACATAATCACTGCAGTAAAAATACAAATAGTGGCTAACAATCTAACATTATCTGTTGTCCTGAAGTATCTCCATACAAGAGGTGGCTCAATAAAGGTAGCAGAAATATTCAGAATAATGCAAGATAGGAAGAATAGTGTTTCTTTCCTAACGTGCACCTTAGCTCATGCATGGGCGGGATCTCAGCCGTGCAGTGGGATAATGGCACATTGAGCTAGCATTTCCCTAGAAACATACTACAAGTACCACAGCATAAATTGGAAGGAGAAGAATGCCCATGCAACGCCCATCAATGAGGATTTTAAGCAAAATTATGCCCCATATCAATTGATGGGACTAGGTAACACAAACACCTTTAATCAATTGATGCAGACAAAAATCGTGGAATTGAGCCAGGTTGACATGGCAAATGAAAATAACTATTCAAGAAGATATTATGGTTCTTGCAACTTTCCAAGCCTGGAAAATCGACTACTTGAGGGCCATGTCCTCATTAGGCTTAGCAGAGCTTCACGTTTTAAGTAATATTATCCTTGCCTCATACAGCAATTTGATCTTTGGTACCCCCACCCCCAATCAAAAAAAAAAGAAGAAGAAAGAAGATGAAAAAGGGCCAAGAGATTCCTGCTTTTCTGGATATCTTTTCGAAATAAAAAATCTAAAACTTCAATTCAGGTGTTAATCTGGACATATTTGATACATGATGGTGGTGAGGAAGACTTGATGTGAAAGAATCACTGAGTATGTGACCAACCTGCCACCCTATCCAATGGGTATTATGGATCAGCAACCCATCGCCATCCCTCTTCCTGGCCAAGGACAGGAAGTTTCTGTGGGAAAGGGACCTAGAGATTGTTCAAAAGGTCACAGTAGATGTGGACTAAGAAAATTAAAAGCATAAATAATGCCAACTCATAGCCATTTTTTCTCCTATTCTTTTAGTCGGAAATGGATAATATATTACAAGAGATGTAGTTAACATAGCAGAACAGGTGAAAAGATAAATAGCTTAAACATGTGAATGGTTAAATTAAAGCACAAACTAAGATGGGCTTTAAAGCTATATGACATAAGATGACATTCCCAGAAGATGGCATCGAACCTGGCATGCTTGCTGGTTCCTCTCCATAATATTATTTATATACAAAACCCAGCAATGCACAATACAAGGAAGTGTCCTTTGAGCTGCAGCTGAAGCTCACAACCTCTCCCTACAGATCAGTATGCAGCTCTGTCTCTGCACCACATGCAATTTCTTCAGATGACACCAGTTCCTCTGTCATCGTAGGTTGAATTGAAATAGACCCCTGAAGCTGTTCATTAAGTTCCATGCCAAATGCTTAGCCAGATGAATGAATGAAACAAAAGAGTAAATATAGAACTCAGAAGTTGGTGCTTAGCCAAATGCAAGTATTAACAAAAGAGTAAAATACAGAACTCAGAAGTTAGGGCCTGGCGTTTGAGATTCATACCATAGCATGTGACTCTTGGGACAATACGCCATTAATTTCCCTTGTAGAAACTTCTGAGGGCCTGTGGAAAAGTAAATGCGCCATCGACCGATCTATAGGATTCGTATCAGTTTCTATATCCACAAATCGTGTGCAACTGCACAAAAAATAACAGAATTAAAATAAACACAGAGAAGTTCTGAAAGTAAAAATAATAATAATATTTTATTAACTGAGATAGATATTACTTAAATTATAAGAAGTAGGAATGTGCAAAGAATATTGTGTAACTAAACCAGGAACTGAAACCAACACCTGCGAATACAAGAAGAAAAGAGAAGGGAAGAAAGGAACCATATGGAGGAAACAGGCTCACGGTTAGACTGAGTCTTCTAACCATGAGCAATCATCTTTACTCGTAATAAAAAAGATAACCACAATTACAATAAAGGACAGACCTTATGTGTAATGACACATAGGTCCTGTAGAACGAAACTACAGGACAAGAATACCCCAGTGGTACATATAAAGAACTTTAACATTCCCCCCTCAAGCTGGAGCATAAACATCACCAGGGCTTGAAACATCCACCAAGGAACGCAGGATGAAACAAAGCTTTAGTGAACATATCACCTGACTGACTCCCGGAATGAGCAAACAAAGTAGAAATCAGTTTCCTCGTTACTAAATCCCGCATAACATGACAATCAACTTCAATAAGTTTGGTCCTCCCATGCAAAACTAGCTTACTAGCAATGTAGATGGCAGCATGATTATCACAAAACATGTCTATAGATTTACTAACCGGAAGCCCAAGCTCCTGAAGAAGTGATCTCAACCATATTAACCCAGTCACAGTATAAGCCATAGCTTTATACTCAACCTCAGGTCTATAAATGAAGCCCTTCCTTAGAGCACCTTAAGATACCTCAAAACCCTCAGGCTGCCTTCCAGTGAGCCCTCTTTGGTAAGTTTCAATAAACTGGCTTATGACTCCGACAATAAATAATATGTCTAACCTTGTAATAGCAAAATAAATAAGTTAACCAACTAATCTCTTATATGCAAGCATATGCGTATAATACATTTTTCCAACTGGGGCTTGCCGCACAGCTCTCTTTGGGGTCGGGGTGCGGGGGAAGAAGGATCATATGGTATAGTAAGGCTGTTTTCTGTTGGGATGTCATCATACCAATGCTAAAATTAGCATAAAATGATCATGTGAGAAATGCAATTGATACCTTCAATGCAGAAAAAGTATTATGCACCAAAAGAGAAAATAAGAGCATCTTTTAGAGAGTCAATTACTCATATAATGAAAAAGTATGTAAAGAAAGCATCATGTAAGTGGCCATACTTATCTGCTTCTTCAGTCTTCAATACTCCAGTTTTAACACTGCAGTTTCTGCCGCAACCGTTTAAACTTCCAATATTATGTCTTTGTTCAGCACTCCTAGCCAAGCGGTAGAGACTATCTCTTATGCACAGCTTCGTCCTAACATCCAGCTGAATTTAAGTGCAGCTCAGTCAGTAACAAATTATATATATTTTTTTTTGAAAGAAGGAATAAAGGTGAAACCACTAAGCGTTTATTTTCACTGCATCCGCACACCATGATCATTTTGTCCTGCATTTACTAATTTCTAATTCTATACTCACCCGTCACTACCATCTTTTCTAAAGTCACCATGATTTCTTTTCTCCCTGATATACAAAAGCACATGCAGTCATTGAAAACATTGAATAGAGCATACTGGCCCATCTAGCTGCTCTATGTGGAGTACGGAAATCATAAAATTTAGAATTGACAGCAGTTGCACTTATACAGGAAAGTTCTTGTCCTCCCACTGCAACAACCCCCATAGGACTATTACCAACTGTAACATATGTACTTCCTTGCATATGATAACCTTTGCATGACCATGTTAATTTGACCAAAACAGTAGAGTTTGAATAAAGATGACTGTTATGACCCTAAGAGGATTAGACCCAATCCATGTTATACACATGATCACGGAGTGGTGTATAAGATTTATGAACAGTGTGTTTTGGGACATGCTCATACCACTTGAGATAAGCAAAAAAAAATACACACAGAAATGCATGCATGCTTGCCACATTTACAGACACAGAAAACGCATGCTTACCCACACATTCAAGCATGAAAATGATGAACCCTTAAGATGAAACAATATAACTGGCAGGAAATGATTATACCTGTTCCATGATGTATTGAAGCTGCCCAAAACTAGTTTTTTCCAGTGATACTACATCTGAAAGTGCAGAGCTCATGCAAGAGCTTTGCTGTTCAGTTGAAGAATCCTCTGCTGGAAGTTCAATGCCTTTTCCTTCAAATTCACTATGAGCTCCAACTTCATCTCGAATTTGAGCTGCGTGTTTCTGGTTGGAAACTTGATTTGTACATGCAGCCCTCATCCCTAAGTCCTCCTGTTGAGAATCACCAGTTAATTTGGCATGTAGCTGCTGCTGTTGAAAAGGTTTTCTCACTCTTTTCTCTGATTTCATAGCTGAAGCTTTGAGTGAAGAATCAGGAGACTGTTCCATGGGCTGAGCATGATTCGATGCAATAGAAGAAGATTTTGAAGAAACAGAAGGATGACGATTGTTTTCTGTCTTGATACTGGATGTTGGTGTAACAGGAACTTGATGAGAAGGATTTTTATGCTTTAGTTGCACATAAGGCAATTGTATGTGCGAGTAACTTGAGAAATTACGTCCTAAGTTTTGCTGTTGTTGTGGAATGTCTAGAGCAGAAAAAGCATGCAGGGATGAGGGCATAGAAGGGGGAAGCTTCGAATTTGCAAATTGTTGAAAAGAACCAAGACCATGGGAAGGACCATCACTATTGAATTCTGAGGATTGAGTTTTTCCTTTTCCTTCAGATTGATTGTGGTGCTTCAACTGCTGATTATGCAAATTGATCTGTCACAAGACAATGAGAATTTAATTTTGAAGAAGTGGAAGGTAAGAAGATATTGGGATGCAATACTAAAAAATAAAAGGTAGTAGAATTGATTTCCAAATAACTATCTCATTGATGATCTTCAAAAATCACATATATCAAGTTGGGGAAGGTGGATTTTGCCCGCTTGGTAGAGAATACTAAATGCCTCAGCTTCTGAAGCAAGGGCTGACATTACTTCCATATAGAGTGGTCAAAGTGACAAAAGTATTGAAAAGATGGAGCTAAAAGAGCATGACTCCCTTGTAAACAAATAGTTAATATCTGAATTCAAGAGGTTCTGATTCTTTACTTAAAGCTATTGCAAGTTTATTACCCAATAAAACTCATGAAGTTGAATTATAGAGTGCATCAAAATCATGAAAATTAACATAACAGCTTCATGACATACCATCATTGCACTTCCATTATTAGTACGGGAAACAGATGGTATTTTCGCCAGAACCTCTCCAATGATCACATTTCCCTACAAGAAAATTGAAAGGATTTCCTGGTTTCAAGTACAATTCAAGGTAAACAGAAAAGAGAATGAAAAATTAAAGATAACCAAATCAAGGAACAAAATCACTGGGAAAACTTAATTGAACCATGATATTGCGTGGAATTCTACTCGCCTGTTCAATGGACGAAGATTGCCATCTATTTTGAACATTTGCATCAGACCAACCAACATATGCTGTGTGACCCAAAGTAGCAGGTTCACCACCATCTAGTACCCGAGAATCGATCTTATAGTCATTGGGGGCACTATTTTCTTCTGAATCATTGATCAAAGGAGTTATAGTGTCAACCCTAAATCTATTATCGGACTCATGATGTTTTGATATACTTCTCAATTCATTTGAATCCGATGAAGAAGATTTAAGGCCTGATTTCAAGGCATCTTCAGAACCATCAATGGCATGAGAGGAAGAAGAAAAACATGAAAATTCATCGTCATGACTGGTATTCCCCTGTCCGAATGTGGAATCGCAGCTTCTACAAAATCAAGTAAAGAACATATAAAAGGCCTACATATTAGAAAGGAAAACTTTTCCGGAAAAGTCCATGATGTTAAGAAAAAATAAAATTATATCATCGTCATCATTTTTGTTATAATAATAATAATATTTAGGGCCACATAGAGCCATGGCCATGAAGGAAAGATCAATCCTTATTATAATTTTATCATTGGCATAAAGACAATTACTACTACAATTACCATTATTGGGACCGCCCGGGGGGGGGGGTAATTAAATATCAGGTGATACATGAGATAAGCATGTTTTTAACATGATCAGTAACTCAAAATTTTAAAGAGGAACTGAATCTAAAAATGAAATCTTGGCAAATTGAATCAAGCTTAATAAACATAAGAAATATGTTCGATGAATACCTAAACATTTTGTAAACATCCTCAAAATTGCCAATATCTGGCCACCCAAAATACAGAAGATCACTGTTCTCTTTGTCCTCATGTTCATTTGCAAAAAACTCAAGGTCACTGCCTGTTGAAGAAATATCACCAAGTGGAAAGTGGCACAAGCTGCTGCCTACTGCAGCACTTCTATAACCAAGAATCGGATCATCTGTGCAAAACTCATTGCTAGTAGAATCTATGTGGTTACTATTGAAGCAGTAACCAGGTAGCTTAGTATCAACAGCAGTTAAACCTGGCATTCCCTTAATGGAGTCAGGATCACATGAGGCTGGAAAAACTCCATCAGTAGTACAAGACCATGAACCATTTTCAAGCATTGGAGCCTTCTGATCCTTCACAGTTGCAAAACTTGTTTCATCTTTCCTATGGAGGGCATCTTTGGCAGCGTATTGGCTATTTGAATTGCTTGTAAATGGATATGATACTTCACATCGTGGCCTCTTATGGCAATCAACTTGACCTGTTACTTCTTCACCACCAGGATGAGGTACTATATGATCATCATTCTCACTAAACTCATCCCAAACAATGCCTTCAAGCTGTAAAACCAATTAGCTATTAAATTACGGTATTACATGAAAACATAAAACACTCAAAATACTCTAAAATAAATAATTGGATCAAGGCGAAAGACTCATATGCATAATTTCAGAAAAGCTCTCGTCGTCAGAGTGAATGCTTAAGAACGAATCAATCAATGTAAATACCACAGAAGCAATTCAAATCAACAGAAAATGATTAGGGAAGAGAGAAAACTAAGTAAAAATAACCACATGCTGTACTAGTGCATCACAAAATGCTAAGGTGTTGACCACCTAGTACCAAATCCACTTTCAAGTAGAACTCAAAGATTATTAGATGATTTACTACAACAGCTTTGTATAAGGAAATCGGGTATAAAGATGGGGGACAACATTGGTGTGTAAGATTAACAAGTTTCCTCAATTAAAGACATGGTTCATGGTTGACATGGTTGGGGAACACCATTTAACTCTCTACAACATCAATAGAAAGTCAAAACATATTATTCTCTTAGGGCAAAGTGTGTCACATCAACTAATTTTGAAACATTTCTGCACCCAAATAAGCTTATTTGACATGAGATTAATCACACAGACTTTCAATTTCAAAACTTACAGGTTCAGAGCTAGAATTCATTAAACCTTGTACGAGCAAGTTCAATCCTCGATTTTCACCAAAATAAAGATATCCATGGCTAGCCTTCATTCACTCAATCTTAGCCTTGAAAGACTTATCTCACTCTAGATATGCAGGCAGTCCATGCATGCTAGTCCATTACTACCTGGAAGTAGCCACATTTGTATTTGTCCTTACAAAGGATCTGAGTATTAAGCTTTATTTCATCCTCTTAACAAAATTGTTATTTCTCCTCGTAAAACTCTTCATGCTTCATACTCTGGTGTAAGAATGAACTGATATACTTATCCCTTGCCCTTGACCCTGATCACACATTGATTCTCCTTACTTTCAATGTTCAAGTGAAGTTATTTATAACTGTCAATCGATATTCAATAACATTAGGAGGAGGAGAAACCTTAACGCAAATCAATCAGAGGATCTGCTGCTGGTGGGTGTTCTTTTAAGATAGAAGGAAAGAGACTGCTAGCAATGGAGCCACAAGGATAAGGAAAAAAGGGAGTCGCAAGGAAGAGAGGAAGGAAGGAGTCATGGGGAAGAGAGAGAGGCAACAACTTCAATATTAAATAAATCAAACTAATTTTCCATTCCAAAATTTCATACATTCGTGTAGGATTTCAACCCTATTTATAAAGACCAAATAAACTACTTTCAGCACTCCTAAGCCAAAACTAACAACTATCCCTAAAGTTACCAAAACAAAAACTAACATAAACTGATCAAATACTTGCTATAGAAGACTCCAAATTACATAAAATACTGACAATAAGACATAAAATATTTAAACTAAAAAGGGCTCTTTCTAGACTAAACTAACTCAATTAACAGCACATGATACCCATACAATCTTATCTATATATTAAGTCCCATATAAAAAATTAAGACCCCAAATATGGGCTCATAAAGACGCCCATTATATCAATAAACCCAAAAATATGAAGTCCAAGGTCGTCTATACAACCCAACCAGGGGCCAAAATAAAGTCTTCTGAGGCCCGATTGGCCCAATTAGACAATTTTTACTGCATTAGTTCTCCTTTATTTGAAAAAACTCATCCTCGAGTTTTATAGAACGGGAGGATCATCACCACTCGATTGGCATCGCTGAACACTTGATTGATTTGATGGGTGATCCATCGCTACTCATAAAAATCAGAAACAATCCATAATCCACTCTGAACGTCCAGTATCTATAGAAGAAGAAGAAAATCAATTGTCTCAATCTCCTTAAGAACAAGACCAAGTTGTGTCTCTCCAATTGGAATCTATTCTTAGGGCTCTACATCTTCAATCGGACTATCAATCAATTACTCTTGTGGCTACACCATTGGTGTCGCTTCAACCAGATTTAAAGAGCTACCACATTGCAACCATTTCAAGACAATAGTATATAGTAGATGGGAGGATTTTAACGTAATGAGTTCCCTTCCAATCAAGGACAACCTTCTGCTCTTCCATCTGTGATTGACCAACTATGATGACACATTTGGAACAAATATATACACAACATCTAGCACCATCAAAGTAGGAAGAAACTGAAAATTCGATGAAAACATCACCATAAGAGGATCTTCTGGTGGTGGGTTATTCTTTTTAAGATTAAAGTAAAGAGACTACTACCAATGGGGTCACAAGGATAGGGAAGAAGGGAATCGCAAGGATAAGGGGAAAGAAGTTGTGGGAAAGAGTGAGGAGAGAGAAGGTGATAGAGAGAGAGGCAACAACCTCACTATTAGCTGCATCAAACTAAATTTTCATTCTAAATTACATAAATTCGTGAGGATTACAACTCTATTTATAAAGACCAAATAAACTAACGTTAGGACTCCTAAACCAAATAAACAACTATCCTTTCAAATTACCTAAGCAAAAACTAACTTAAACTAATCAAATACTTGCTACAGAAGACTCAAAACAACATAAACTGCTGACTAACAATAAGACATAAAATACTTAACTAAAAAGGACTCTTTCAAGAATCTGAGACTAAACTTACTTAGTTACTTTATAGCACATGGGATGCACACAATCTTATCTATAAACAAAATCCCATATACAGAATTTAGACCCCAACATGGGCTTATAAAAGAGGACATAACATCAATAAACCCAAAAATAAAAAGCCCGAGGTTCAAAGAACCCAACCATAGCCAAGAAAATGTTTTCTCAGGCACGATTGGACCAATTGGAAATTCTTAACTGCATCAAACCTACTCAAGTTGGATCTGAGGATGGTGGGCTCATTCCATTGTCTAATGAAGTAATCAAAAGGTATTCCGTGGACCACTTCTGAGGTAACTACCCACCTAGCTGATAAGATAGTGACCATATCTCTATCATATTTATTCAATTGTTCCTCAACCCAAAAATGGTCCATATGCCCACCAAACATACACACCGCCAAAGCAGTTCTGCTCTGTTACTGTCAATACCCCATTCTTCAATGGAGAAATATGTGGCTGTCATTGTCTCAGAGGGGAAGATTTAACAATGTCAAAGGAGGTGGCAGAATTGCCATTGAATGGCCAGAAAAAAAGCATCTCATAACTAGAACCGGAATAGGTATGGTCAATTGGAGGGACATCAACCGACAATACACAAAGACTATCACTGATGGTGATAGGGATCTATAGACCGTGACGACAACAGCACAATGATCTGGAAACATAAAAGAGAAGGTCGGGGAGAATGCTTTCAAACTAGAACTGCCTACCACCCCATCTTCAATGTTGATCAGATGAGATTGAAAGAGCCCTCCATATTGAATGAGGCGGCTGAACCTGAGATTGAGTTGGAGATCAACGACCTCATTCCTGATCGACAGCCAGTGTTAACCAAACACCCGCTAAACTAAAGAGATCCCAAAGAAGAAGGACTAAACTCTCTCTAAGCTACCTTTGACCAACAAAATTTGTATTTTTTCCAGTTGTTTTCCTAGTCAATTTAGGATTACATAGTCCATTATTTAGTGTGTTTTCAAAGTTGCAATAGCTTTTTTTAAATTGATGTATGTTTAGACAAGGAGTTTGATTAATTAAGATCCATGATAAAAGAGTACCTTAGCAAGGTTCTTTCTCCTTTTGAGATCAGCAACAAAAAAAAAAAAAAAAAATTTATTAGAGAGGGACAGATTATAGATACAACAAAATCCTGGAAGCAAGACCAACTCCACTCCCCTGAAGAGGGAAAAAAGAGAAAGACTAATCAATCCTTCTTGAAATTAGCAGAACAAGCCAACCCAACCTCTAAAAGACGACTCTAATAGAAACCTCCCAAGGAAGAAAACGAAAGAAAATAAGAATCTCCATCACCGACTTAAGGCACCTTTACACTGACTATCATTCTTCTCTTGTGTTGGGGTGGGTTCAGGTCAGGGTTAAGTTTGATAACTCTGACTGGACCCCTCTCATCATAGACCCTTTTATCCTTAATCATTATAACTGTTCAGCAGATTATATGTGATTCATAAAAATGATAAGGCCATAAACCATTTTCCGCACTTTATTATGCAACCTTTTTAATTGGTGCACGTTATCATGATTAATGGATGAATTTAGTTTTTTCTCTCTCTCTCTCCCTCTACACAAATTCAACATATGAAAAGGCAAACTGCCACTTAGGTTTTGTATGATACTAAAGAACCCCAACTGCAGATCCTGTGTTTGTTGCAAGGCAAGGCAGGACAGGACAGGACAGTAATCGATATAATGTTGGCTAGTAAGCAGTTATGGGTTTCCATTTTTCATAAGCACAATAGGTTGTAGCACGATAATAAAAAAAAAAATGCATCTTTACAGTTACTACTAACCACCTAACTAAGTTATATGTAGTGGCAGATTGGCGTTTATTTCTATTCATGGACCGACAGGCTGAGAACATGTATACGACGGCCAGGAATCAACAACAAATTAACAAACAACTACTTCACATGTAAGCTATTTTCACGGATTACTGGTTCACATGTAAGGTATTTTTGCTGAGGTAAGTGTCATAGTCGTAAAAGACGATCTTCTTCCAAATCAAGCCATCCATAAGGCACAATCAGAGCAAGAATAAAAAAGAATACTATCGCTTCAGAAGCCATTAAACCTAAAACTAAACCACAATAGATAGTGAAAATTGAAGATAGATTAAACAAATAAAATTCCTACCTCACAGGTGCTCCAGTCTAACATCACTTCGAGATCCTTTAACCAGCCCTCAATATAAACATAGCCGTTTGATCTAATCTCATATTTCTCACCGAAATAGAAGGGATGATCTTTTCCTTCAGTGTATCCAATTACAGATCTTGATTGAAACCCCTCAAGTAGCAGGAAATTCGATTAACTGAGCTACCTCTGCTTCGCCACTAAGTGCAACAGTTCCCAAATACAACTTTGAAAGCAAGATACTTATAACAGAGAATCCACAGCACGAGTTGGAGAAAAAACCAGTAACAGAGCTGAAGAGCAATCAGAGACACCCTGAAAATGAAAGCTGCAAGCCGCTTACCCTAAAATTGTCGGAGATCACTCGTAGGTTCTGGATCCTCTGGTCGTCTTGAACCGGCGAACGAGGTATTTTTTTTAATTTAATTATTTTTTAATTCTTTTAATATATTTAATATGGAGGGTCATGCCTTGGCCACGTGGCGAATGAGATAAAAAACAGTGGCAGTAGAAAGAGTAGTGGGGCGTCGTAAATCGAAATTCGTGGACGACAGAAGGAGATGAGATCCGATCAGTTCCTTAAATTTTATTGGTCCACGTCAACTTCGACTTAGCAACCGTTGCACATGTGTTAGGGGGCGCTTGTTATTTAAACCAGTGGTGGAGAGCGCGCATGGCGTCACATAGTGCCGTCCTTTGCGTTAATCAGCTTTCTTGATTTCATTTTTAAAATATTTTAAAATATGACCAAAGCTTTTCATGTACGGCCGCATCGACCTCCTCTATAGGGAGCCCAGCGGGCAGGGAGTGCCTTGGGGCATCCAACGGACACACCAGAATGCATGCGACACAGCTCAGTCATTGGATGTCCTCTTAGGCACCGGGTTTCCTGGGGGGAGTCGGATTCTATTATGTATAGTTTTGAAACTCTTGAATGCGAGTAAACCCAAACCCACCCTCATATGAGGCTTTCGATTTTCGAAAGTGGTCTTACACAACTCATTCCCTTAAATTATTCAAGAAGAAAGTTGGGAGTGTACAATCTACACCTAGACACAGAGGGGGGCAAAATGATTGCCCCGCCCTCATAAAAGATGAAAATTCCACCCCATGATGCTAATACACGTGCTCTCATTGGCCCTGTGTGCACGAAAACACCGACCAAAATATTTATTATTATAATTGTTAAGGGAGAGAGTGGGAAGGAATCTCTACATCACACCATTGGCTATCTTAAAAATTGTATCATACTTTACCAAAAAGGAAAATGTATCATTCACATGAATCATATATTAATATTAAGAGTAGAATAAAGGAAATAATTAAAAAAAAATTAATATTGTTGAAAAATTGCATTATGATAGCGTGGGAAAGTTTTTTTCAATTGATAAATAGCCAAAAGTCAAGACAAGATATCTCTCTGCTTCAAGTTTTTTCGTTTTTACAATTATTTAGTATTCATCTGTTTATTTATTATTGTATTAAGCAGTTTTCTACATTTGTATTTCATGCACTATCTCCCTCTGTAGATTCTATCTCTCTTCTATAACCTTGTGGATCTTTCTTGTAAATAGAATGTTTTTTTTTTGGTAAACTTGTAAAAAGAATGTGAAACTCTCTCTTTCGTGCACCCTAATTTGGCATGAAAGATACCAATACACCATGATGGTGTATAGATCACACTGTCATTTATTTATAGAATCTGTAAATATTCTATTATTTTTTTAATCATTTGACCAAATAAATAATTTTTTTGGGTCTAATAACATTAATAAAATATAAATATAAACGTAAATATTTTTAGTGACATTTAATTAGTGTGAAAACATCATTTTTCTTACCAATTGGCATGGATGTGATTGAATCCATCTGACAGAAGACACATTGTTCACCTTAGCAACCAAATTTCAGCTTGAAAACAAGCATTACAATTTTTTGTAAATTTTTAACCCTCTTTTTTATTATTATTATTTTAGATTAAGGCTTTCTTGATGAATACTAAAATAGTTTAAACGTCTTCATTTTTTAAATCACAATCAAACCATTTAATTAACAGTTTAATTTCTTAATAATAAATAATAAAATCCAACTGATTAATAAATAATTCATCAATTATGATTTAAACGGTTTCGATTTACAATTCCCATCCTTATTTTAAGATGCATTTAATATATAATTGCATACAATTAACAGTTTTATTGGATTGGACTGTTTGTTCATGCAAATAGCTAAATGTGTTTTTTATTTTTAATTTTTTTTGTTGTCTTTGTCCAACTTGCTAAATATGTTAGGTGAAGTGGATAATCTTGAAGTTTCACGCTACTTTAATTTGTATTCTTAACCATTCAATTTTATGGCATGTTTCTCAATTGATGCATTAGTGCATTACCAAAATCATGGTTAACGATTAATCAAAAGTCAAAACCATTGGTCTATTTATTTGTCTTGTTGTGACTTTACTATACGTGGTGCATGTTTCGTCTCCAGTTTAGCTTATCCCATAACTCTATCTTTCACACACATATATATATATATATATTTTTTTTTTAAAAATTCTCTATAAGCTATGATTAATGAACGGGTAGGGGATCAACACATTGTGAGTGGATAATGGAATCTCTCACGTTCACATTGCATGGTTCTCTCAATTGGTATCGGACTCTGCTATTATTAATTTCTAGTCGATCTAATACCAATCTGTTGATGTAACCAATTGTAAAATATGTAAATAAAAATCAATATTTATTAATATTCAGAGACAAATCTATCTGATCCAAACTGATATGGACTGATCCGGATCGATATCATATCAGCATCAGAAATACTGTATTGAAACCAAATATTTACATAAAAAATTATTGAAAATGTCAAAAAATAGAACAACCAATTATTTCATCAATGCCAATCCATCAAATAAGTATTATACTAAAAAAAAAAAAAAGTCCATCAAATAAGTGGAAACTTTCCTTTTTTTTAAATGCCAAATGATAAATTCTATTTATCCTTGAAATCACCATAAAATTGATTAGGTGGGGTTCCAATAACTTAAATTTGGATACCAACGAAATTGACACTTGAATCCTTAACAAATTCTGAAACCACACAAAGAATATTTTCAAAATCATTTGCTCAAGTCCATTGTAAAATTAAAACAAAAAATTAAACAAGATTTTTACTCATAATTAAGAATAGTTATATAATTAAATCAAAAGTATCCTAAGTATGATATCTAAATTTTCTTCACTTTTCAACAATAATATATTGATTCTTTTTTTCTTGTATATTCTCTATGTTGTGGGTTGCACATGTCTTCGTATCACTATCAACTATAATTCCAAACAATCCTATTATGATTTTTAATTTACCATTGAAATTTTTATATTTCCACTCCATCTCTAACAAAAACTATTCCACTATATTTTTAATAAAATAGAGGCATTAAAGAAACATCACTCTTTTTTCCCCTAACAAACTACCAAATCGGGTTATTACTCATACGCATTGATTTGTATTCATCACAACCATCAGTCGGTGTCCACGGCAGTTATCAGCATTGTCCAAGACATCAAACATTTGACCGCTTTCTTTGAGAGCAGTAAGTTTTTGTTATATTTTAAGGGAGATTAACAATGTTGCTGTTCTTCCAAAAAAACAAAACAATGTTGCTGACTTTCTGGATCGGAGGGCTTCATCCTAAGCGTGTAGGACTGAATGACCCATTTGTTATTGGTGAAGCCTGATTTTGGTCTAGAATGTGCGGTTGAGATCTTCAGAGGGCCATTTCGGCCTCGAAACGATCTCAGATTGCCGAAAAATGGAGTACAACACCGCCAAAGGCTGTGAGTTGTGTTGGGCTCATCGAGACCTTCGAAACGGTAGTTTTTGGGATATATGTTATGTTTTGGTTCAACCCTGGGTTCAAGGGCATTTATATACTTTCTCGGGTTAGGGCTTCTCTATATAATGTTCTTATCTCTGAGAGGGTTGGTATGAGGGTTTGTAACATTTTTAGAGAATACTGAAATTTGTTCTATTGCTCGACCGTGTGTAGCTTTCCATCTTGAGGGTGAATCACATAAATCCTGTGTGTTTGTGTGTGCTTGTTTGTTTCTGTTTTTCATATTTCTTCTGCAAATCCCCACTTCTGGGCGTTGTTTTCTTAACATCATTTTCATTCCCTGGTTGATGGAGTTATGTAACTTCGACATCGTGAGTTTTTCACGCTTTAATAAATGATCTTACTTCTACACCCCCCTGCCCCCAAAAAAAATGATAAATTCACAAGCAATGAGCTTATGGGAATGTATTGAGCAGCCGCTTCATTTACCACTTGTCAAGTTGGTGTAGAATCTTACAAAAAAAAAAAAGTTGGTGCAAAAAGAAAAAAGATATAAGTCCAGTCATTTAGACTTTATGTTCACGAAATTGCATTATTTTCCACTTGTCAACTTGCATAAAAGTGGTAACAAGAGTACTCGTGGTGTGTTGAATCGACTCTTGGGTTGACCTGTGGTCAGACCCCAGTCCGACCAGTGGTCTAATCGGTTAGAGCTTAGATTTGATTAGAATCGTTATCCTCTATTTTACTGTATGGTGCAGTGCTGCATCATGCGGCGCTGCAGAGGCCATGTGGCATAGTGGGATCCACATGGTGCACATGGCCTTTGTAGCCACCGCACGATGCAACATTGCACCATACAGTAATAGGATAGGATAAAAATTCGAACTGATTATATCTTCTACTTCCTAAATTCCAGAAGCTATAGAGGTTAGTGGGTGAGTGGGTCCAACACCCACACCTTTCCCCTCCCCGAATTTGTTTCATCGTCCTTTCGATCCATCAACTTAAATGAATGCAAATTAGAGCCATTAGAGTCACATCAAACTCTATACCAGTCAATGAAAAATAAACTTGTATGTTCTGAATCACTTCCTTCGATTAGCAATAGTGCTAAGGGCAGGCCTTAGTGTTACTGTTTTCTATGCCTCCGATTGGGCTGTAAGTAAAAAGAATTGAAAGAAAATGAAATAACTTTTGAAAAGAAATAGGTAATTTTGTAATTATGATTTCATAACGCATATTTAAATTTCACTATATTTAGTAAGGGCACTAGATCGTTGGTTGTATGGTCTCTTTATCAGTGTCTGGGCCAATGGGGAAACGTGCCTAAATATCCATTGGGAGACAAGAGCATCATTTTACGATGTGTTATGAAAGGGGGTAGAGGGAACCACCAAGCATGGATCTTTTTCTCATGTAGTAAATATATATTTTTTAGATGTAAATTTTATTTTAATTGTTAACTTAAATTTCATTACAAAATTACCTAAAATTTAATTCACTATATTTTAAAATTAGAAATTAATTACACCATCATAAGGTAAGATTGATAATATTTAAAACTTGTTATATTGATTTAATTTCACTTCTCTTTCCTTTGTTTCCTTGCAACCAGAAGCAAAAAATGGAAAATTCATGCTTGTACATGCATGATGTCAATTATATTTCATGCATTGAAATTCATATGTTGATCAAGAACATCTACCATGCTCACATCATGTAAACACCATACATGATCCATGCCACATTTCGTTCTTAATAGTTGATTTAAATATAAATTAGGTAACCAAAAAAAAATAAAATTAGATGCTTATTGCTTTGCTGGAAAAGTGGAATACCAAGAACAATGAAGAAACTATATGGAGCCAAAAAAAAAAAGTGGGGCCCATGGGCCTGTTGTATGCTCGGCCCCCATCGCCATCGCTATAAATGTCAAGTTCCAATGATTAGAGCCGTTTGGATTTTACTATATATGGTCAAGTCACGGATGGGATCTTTGACAATGATGTCATGTCCGAATGTGTTCACTTATTTTTGAAGATTTGATTAAATTAAATGAAAAATCCAATTAATGGTGAATTAGTTGGACTTTAAAATTTGACTAATTGGCAAGAAAAAGGAAAACATAAAACAAAAATAATAATAAATAATACCATTAAGGGAGAAAGTTCTCTGTCCGGGAGTGTGGCCTATGCCAGTACTCCCATGAGTCTATCTCTCTCCTTTTCATGTGAAAAGATACATTTGCCCTTTTGTTTTGAAAAAAAGAGAAATAGACACATGAAAGTGCTGACGTACGCCACATTTCCGGACAGAGAACTACATCACTAACATTAATTATAAGTTAATTAATATTTATCACTTTCTTTTTTATTTTGAAAATTTTTTAATTTTGCCTTTTATTTTCTTGCTTTTCAAACATAGCTTCATCGATTGGTGGAAATAGTATCCATGACATCCATTATGCAGCCATATCCAAATTTTCAACCAAGAAAAAAAAATCAAGAGAAACTTCAGAAATCTTCATCTCAAGAAAAAGGTCAAAAACTCAGCCTTTAAAGCATTGCAGCACCAATTAGCTATAGGTAAAACAAGTTTTAATACTTTTTAAGGAAAAGTAATTTTTTTTTTAATATTTTTTTAAACCCTCAATGGGATTTTTTTGTGTGGTAAACTCCCTCAATGAGATTCATGATTGTCTAAAAACACGTTTAAATTGAATACATTAAGTTGTTTTGATAAGTTTTTGTGACCTTAGAGCAAGACTTAGGAGTTAGGACTTTGTGATCTAGGGCAGGCTTGGATATTGCCAATTCTGATATGGCCGGTCCATATGGGTTGAACTTGGCTGGGTTTTAGGTATGTAGGTGAAAAAACAACACGGAATGGTTGTCTATGCCTAGACACAGTAGCATGTAAAATTATCACCCTACCCTTGTGAAATAAAAAAAAAATCTCATTCATATTAATGTCCATGTGTGAGCTCCCATTGGACTACGTTGCTGCAAGGGCCACAAGACGATCTCTTATCGGGAAAAAAAAAAAAAAAAAAAAGAAGACTACCAAAGTTGCATGGTGCCTCTGCTTAGACACAGGAAGGGTGGAATGACCAAGCCACCCCTCGTGAAATGAAAAATTCCTACTCTTGTTGGAAGCCCTGCGTTGGTGCAGGGGCCATGCAGCCTTGGCAGTGATCGTCTCCCAATAAAAATATCAATAATGATACTTGAAATTCATCTCACATGCATCCTGATCATGTAGGTCCACTTTCTTTCTTCTCCATGACCATATGGATCTCTATTGATGAAACCGTTTCCCACACCATGATTAATTTAGTATAGGAGATCCCCGAATCGTTGTCCCCTTCAATTCACTGCCCCTTCCAATTCCTCCAATTCCTCACATGGGGGCAGAAATGACCACCCTACAACCTACCCTGTCCGAAAACACTGCCCAAGATGGGGTCCACTCCCTCCTGTTAGCGGAATTGAAGGAATTGGAGGTGATAATTATTCGGAGATCGCCCCCGCACTGGCGAGTGGAGAACCTTCTACCTAAAATTATAGTATAACGGTGAAGGTTTTGGATAAAATTTTAAAATATGGGCAACGAATGTGAGCAAAGTGTTTATTGAAACCAAAACCACTGGAAACCGGTTAGCCAATGCCTCGTTGTCTTCATGTTGGTTTGTAATAGATTTGGGAACGCAATTGGATAGGAAAAAACCCAGCCCCAGCCTGGTATGGCCCAAGATTGGAACAGGATATTCTCAGCCCAAGCCCAGCCCATCCCACCAGGCTCAAGGCCAAGATGGGCTGGCTCCAACTTCAGACATTTCCATGTTCTATGAATCTTTTTTTCTCCACCCAAAAAAAAAAAAAAAAAAAAAAAATCATTGAGAAAGAACTAATAAACCAGGCATCCACCATAAAACTAAGAAAGGAGCCCTGTTATAACTTGTAAGTAGGAACATATCAAGAGCACATAAATATACATATAGCTAGGTACCAAATCAAAGGTTTGTGTTGCATATAAAATACGATACCTAATCGAAGGTCTACACATACACAACAGAGATTTAGGCAGTGTTTGGTATGCATTCTAAATCGATTTCGCATTCGAATGATAAAATTAGTTGTTTTTATCATTTGAGAATGCGAAATAAGCATAGAATGCATTCCAAGAATGTATACCAAACACAACATTAGTTTTCTTATCAAAAAATACATAAAGTATGGTTTAACTTCCATAAATACACAAAGGGTTTTTACTAACCTTAGAAAAAGAGTTTTCAGTCACCTCACCAGCCTTTGTGAAAATGGCAAATGGGATCTTCAGTACCATAATTTTGTTATTTTTAGTTAATTTTTCAACCAAATTTCTTGGGATTGAGTATAAAAATGAAAATTCATTTTGAAATATTTAATTATTATACTTAATAAAGTTTTAAACTAGTTATACAATAAAGATCCTAGTGTATACACCGTCGTGACTTCAACCATTGGATAGTGGAGCAATGGTTGAAAGGCACGGCCGTATACATACATGATCGTGCTTAAATACTGAGTCCTTTAAAAGAAAGAAAGAAAAATGTAAGAACTAAAGAAAATAATTTTAACTAACTCAGACTTTTTGATCTAGACATGATTTTAAGTATTAGGACAATAGAACAGGACTCGCGATATTGGACAAGTCATGTTGGGATCAGTCCAATGTAATGATTATGATCTACACTATTTCCCCTTCAAAACTAGGTTGAATTTGTGATTACGGAATTTTTTCTTGGTTTGATCCTAAATGGTCTCAAAGTCTAATTCGGAATTTATAAATCTTTCTACTTTGAAGGAAGATTAATCATCTAGATATTTTCATTTATGAAAATTATGACTTAATTGCTAAAAATATCACGACTCCATGGCCCAATGGATAAGGCGCTGGTCTACGGAACCAGAAATTCTGGGTTCGATCCCCAGTGGAGTCGTTTTCTGTTTTTATAATTTGTATCCCTATCTCTTACGTAAGATTTTTTTTAAAAAAATTTTAAACCCATACCTAACAGATCACACGTTTTGGCGCAATATGTGGCGAGCAGAGCGTGAATGGCCTTTAAAAGGAAAGTGATTCTACAATTCTACCAAAAAAAAAAAGAAAAAAAAAAGGGAAAGTGAGGAATGCCACGTCAGCGCCATGCATGTCGGGACGCGTATGATCAATGGGCGAAAGGACAGAGTAGGAAAATGCGGAGGAAATTTCTGACACTGATGTCCTCACGTTTTATAGGTGACCCACCTATCTGCCTTGCTCTTATATCTTTTATCGTTTCGGAGTACTCGATTCTGCACAAACACAGTTGAGAGCAGAAAACAATGTCGACTCTTCAGATCCCTGCATCGGTTCCCTCTCCATCCCAAGATAGCGAGCAGCTTAGGAAAGCTTTTGCAGGTCTCTTGATTTCTTTTTCTGTTCTAACTTCTTCAATGTGTAGAGATTGATATTTTTGTGTAGATCTTTGAAAGAAGAAATGCAAAATTGGCTTTTTGGTTGTGGATCTTTTAATCTTTGATTGATCGTAATTCTTTCATTTTTTCAGTGAAAATGTATAATGTGTCGACACATTTGACATTAGAAGTCTGTTTGTGTTTTGATTTAGATGTTGATCTAGTATCCTTAGTATGATCGTTAGGATTTCGTCCATGGTGGTGAAGATCTGCTGCATGTGTTTTTTTTTATTTGCAATTTTATAAAGTTGTGTTCATGTCAATCAGATCTTGATCTAGTTGTGCTTTCGTAGATCATGATCAGAGGGTTAGATTGGATATGTAACTAGGCATGGCCATATGAATCAGAGTAACAGGCAGGGTAGGGTATCAGGGAAACCAAGTGTTTGCTTGGATGTTAGTGGAGTTTATGATCCCATTTTGCATAATCAATATGGGGAGGGGATCGCTGCTCTGTGTATTCAAATATATATTTTAAATTTTTAGTGGATTAGTTTTCGCTTTCTCGATCTAATCTGTTTCAGAGGATATCATGGATACTACAGTTGCAGAACTCGGGCCACAGTTTTTGATATCTTGTTAGACATGTTTTTTTTGTTTATCCTGTCGAATATTTTGTTCTCTCTGATGAAACTTGTTGCAAAATTGTGGCACTTTGCGTATCGTATTGATTTAGTGGAACATGTGTTGCTTTCCCTGTATGGTACTGCTTTCATTGTTTTAGATTGACTGATGATGTGCAATCCTTGATCAATCTCAAACAGGATGGGGAACAAATGAGGGGTTAATCATATCCATATTGGCTCATAGAAATGCAGCGCAGCGCAAATTGATCCAACAAACTTATGCTGAAACTTTTGGAGTAGATCTCCTCAAAGAACTGGACAGAGAACTCTCAAGTGATTTTGAGGTCAGTTCTTAATATGAAAATTGCTCCCAATCCAGCATTTTTAATGGCATCACAATTGTGTCAATAAAGAATTACTATTGGAAAAATTGGGGGATTTTTTAATTGGTTAAATGACATAATGCTTGATATCGTAGTATTCAGAAACCGGGCCTTACCCTGTTATTGGAAGGTCGGATTGATCAGTTTTTGTGCTAATACATCTGACTTCCCACAATATATGTATTTTGCACAGAGAGTAGTACTGCTGTGGACACTAGATCCTGCTCACCGTGATGCCTTTTTAGCTAATGAAGCTACCAAGAAGTGGACTTCAAGTAATCAGGTCATTATGGAAATAGCTTGTACAAGGTCCTCGCATGAACTGTTTTTGGTGAGGCAAGCCTATCATGGTCGTTTTAAGAAATCCCTTGAAGAAGATGTTGCACATCACACAAGTGGGGACTTCCGCAAGGTATAGCTGCCCTCCCCTTGGCCATTATAGTTTGATGTTTACTCTAGGAGCTTCCTGATTGTTTTAATTGTTTTAGCACCTTTTTTTTTATCCTCAGGTTACATGTACCTCTAAATATGGTATATATTTGGTCTTGATTGGAGAGAAATTCTCTTTCTCAATTAACATGCCCCCCCCCCCCCCTTTTAAATCTTTGACTGGAGTAATTTAATTTACATTTTGTAAGGAAGCAATCATATGGGGTGTATCCTTCTAGCTGTACTGTATCCCTGGATTTCTTTTGTCAGAAATGTTTGAAAACTAGAATTTCTTTCTGAAGGATCAATGCGTATCATAATCTCTGCCAAAGTTAAAAGATAATGAATTTTGGGTTTTAACTTTGTGCATGATGCTGATACTGAAATATAAGCTAATATTATCTCACATACTGATACTCTAAATTTCCATGCAACAGTGACATCTTGATTTATAGAATAATGCTTTTTTCTGGTGCAAATTATATTGTATTGATCATTATTAGGGAAAACTATTATGCATGAATGTTTAATTAAAGACCGTTCATTGTCTGTTAAATTTTTTTACCCTGATTTTCTACTTTTACTTGAATTAAATGTCCCTTTTTCACTCCCAAGTAGGAGAATTAGCTAGTCACTTCTACGAAGGATTTTTCCCCCCTTGACATATTTTCACAGAGATTGTACCATCTGGTTAAATGACTGACTGTAATCTGATCCCAGCTTTTAGTACCTCTTGTGAGCTCATATCGTTATGAGGGACCAGAAGTGAACATGACACTGGCAAAACATGAGGCTAAGATACTCCGTGAGAAGATCACAGACAAGGCTTACAATGATGAAGAGATTATCAGGATTCTGACCACAAGGAGCAAAGCACAACTCAATGCGACTTTCAACCACTACAATAACGAATTTGGCAATGCTATCAACAAGGTTTGGCTGTTATCTAATTTAAACCAACTGTATTGAAATGTCCTTACAAGATCAGAATAGCAATAAAAATGAAGAGACATAAAATTACAGTAATGCTTCTGTGTTGTTTTTTGGTATAGGAGATCCTCTATGCTAGAGCCACTTAAAGGTGGCAACTACAAATAGAATTGGCCATTTACATGGCTATGTTGTTTTTCTAACTATTTATAGTCAATGTCATAAGCAAAATTTGATCTCCGATTGTTAGGTGTTTCCCCCTTCCACTCCCTTTTGAGTAGGCTGAGTACTGCTTTGTCGTCTGCTAGTATACTAACCTTGAAGCTCCTGTTTATAGGATCTGAAAACTGATCCCAAGGATGACTTCCTTGCACTTCTGAGAACTACCGTGCAGTGCTTGACCCTTCCGGAGAAATATTTTGAGAAGGTTCTTAGGCTTGCGATCAACAAGATGGGAACAGATGAGTGGGCTCTCACTAGAGTTGTTGCTACCCGGGCTGAGGTGGACATGCAACAGATAAAGGAGGAGTACTACCGCAGGAACAGCGTTCCTCTCGATAGGGCCATAAGCAATGACACCTCTGGGGACTATGAATCAATGCTTCTTGCCTTGATAGGGCATGGAAAGTCTTAAGCGTATTCAAGGACGATACTTCTCCATATTAGTGCAGAATATATCTTTAGAAGCTTCTGTCCCATAATTTGCTATGCCCTGGTTGTTTGTTAAGACCCTCTTTGTTGCATGGACGGTTTGGAATAAAGGAATGCAGTTTTAAATCCTTATATTGATCCTTAATTGGTTGCTGCCTACTTTATTGTGTAGACATTGCATTCTCTGTCTTTTTCTGTTAATCGTAGTTCTTAGATAAAGAAACAGGCATGCATGTACTCCCGTGATTAATGGTACATGTCTCTATAGATCTTTGGATGGGAGTCTTAAGAGGCTTCTTTGTGTTCGGGACACCAACCCTTTCTATATTCTGTCAATCCTTTTATAGCAAGGAATCAGAACTTGGAATTGGGTCCGGATCGGATTCAGCCAGATCGGTTCCATCTGATTCCGATCCAGATTGGCAAGAATCGGCAGAATCAGCCAGATTCTGCGCTAACACTAGTTTTGGGATGTGGAACCGTGTTTTGTAGTCTTTGTTGAGCTTTTATGTTCTATAATAGAGTAGCCCACAATCCACCCACACCGAAGGTTACAATCCTTTGCAAAAATGCGCTAGCACGTCTTAGTAGTTTTTCGGCTTGGTTCTGGTGCACACCTGACCCTCCATGGGGCTTATCTCTGCTTGTTTGTTTTTGTGCCCTAGCCAGCCATTATTCAGTACTGAGTTTAAGTTGGCCTTTCACCTACCCAGGGTTTAAAAACATGGAATCGTGAACTGGATCAGTATTGGCCGATTCTAATTTGGACTGGATCGGAAACTGTCGAAATCGGTAAGAATTGGCCCCAAATTGCCCTAACCCTTGATTTTAGACAAGGATTGGATGAGTTAGAATCGGGATTGGCCTCATCTGATCTAATCCAGACTTTTTATACCATGCCCCACACCTCCAAAAAACTAATTAACGAGTGAAACGCCATCTTTCCAATATTATTCAGATGCGGGCAAAATCAAATACTTCATGTTTAGGGAAAGTTTTTTAGCAATTGGAGGGAGGGGTCATTATTCCATTTAGTACGAAGTGCGAAAAGCCACTGGCACCATCCTAGAAGTCCCATTCAACCACCAGAACTCTTGGATTAAGAGAATGAGGTCTGTATTCACTGTGGGTGAAGGAAAACTCGATCCTTGTATATTTACAATGTTACCCTCATCCATGGCACTGCCCTAGTTTTTTTCCCACTTGTTTTTTATCTGGCTATGGATGAGGAACAGTAAAGATCAGATAAAAAGGGCGTATCCAATGCACGAAGCTCCCGCCACTGCGGGGTCTAGGGAGGGTCATAATGTTAGTAGCCTTGCCACCTTACCCCTATTTCATGGAGAGACTGTTTCCAGAGACTCAATCCCGTGACCAAGTACAATGGAATAACCTTACCGTTGCACCAAGGTCCACCCTCAGTAAAGATCAGATACTTGATCCAAAATGCATTTCCTGGATATCGAATGTCATTCAATTTAACCGAACTCAGAACAATTTTTATTAGGAGGATTTATTTCCACCAGGGGATAGATCCCATTCCAGTAGTCAACAAATCCAACAAGACATTAGATCGAACAGATAATGGTCTTGCAGCAATGTACACCTTCTGTACTTATTTTGACGGTGAAATGAAGTCCACTAAAGCTCCAGGATATGATTCAATCTCTGATGTTAGAAATCTACTGCATGATTCTGGGTTTCAATCCCCTGAGCTCAAGACAACCGAGAGATGAGGGTCCCAAATCTGGAATCAGCCACAGCTGACCCCGATTCTGGCTGATCTGAACCAGTGATTTTAGAGGTTTTTGTGGGCAATTACTTCTGAATATTTTTTGCAAAAATATAGTCTAATTTTCCCGATTCAAATCGGAATCAGCAGCGACCGATTCTGATTACTTTAACAATTCCCAGACCAATTATCATCAGGCCATAACACTGCCTTGTAACCAAGAGTTTCTTTATGCAAAATAGTTTATCGTAGAACATTTCAATCCCTTTATCTCTCCCATTTGATAATTGAGACCTCAAGATTTTTCGTTCTAGAATGATGACTAAAGCTGTTCTTCAAAGTGACAATGATACTACAGTGCTTCAGTACAAACACCAGCAAGAAATCACAGCCAAAGAAAATGACTATGTGGTCAATCAAGAAAAAGGAATGTATTTGTGATATCTTGAGGCTACGACACCAGAATTGATTCTTGCAATTGTTTGAATTGGTGATTTGGGATTGTTGGACCTCAAATCATAAATGAGTTCATAGGATGTCCTGAAGTGGTAAAAAGACCAACATTATCATAATTATTTCTACATCCTGAAGCACTTCAAAACTATTTTAATATTCAGTATAAACACCCGTGCCGAGGGGGCGGGGGCAGAATCAATAATGTCTAGGGCTTCCTGCATGCAGAACAAATTAAGAACAGAGTTGGGCTGAGGTTTCACTCACTAACTAGTTAACCATACCTTTGATTTCCCACAAAAAAGAGAAGAAACCGAAAACTACACAAGCAAGGTAACAGAAGAAATGAAGGGTGGGAACACTGTTATACACAATACTATGTCATACAACAGCTATTCCATATTTAAAGGATTAGAATATTCAAAATCTAATCAAAATGATGACAGAATAATACATTTCCCTCATCGACATTTATGCAACTGGATGCAAAATTGCTTATCATCTACACTCTACAGAAGTCTAGGAAGCCATATCCATGTAGTCCTGTAAAGAATTGACAACAACATTTTCTAACAGTTGGAGTTTCTAAATAAGCTATATATATAGAGTAGTACTGATAGGGAAGAACGACAACATCCCTTACCATGACAAGAATGTACATCATTTCTTTAAAAGTGTGCGTGATAAAATTCGCTTGCAATATGGGCTTGTGCGTAAAACTGCTGCATTGGGACGGATTGCTTCAACCAATGAAGCACGAAGAGGACCCTGGGTTCGAAACGAAAAATTAGAATGAAATAGCGAGATTAAATCCATCTCTATCTCACTCTAGTACCTCAAGTATGAAAGCATCAGAAGTGGAACCCACCTTAGTCACTCCAAGAGCAGATTGAATGACATAGTTTGCAAAAGGGTCTTGTAACAACTGTTCAAAGTGAGAATATGAGAGCAGCTCATGGACAATCCTTGATCTGTTCTCCTCCCCAAATTCTTTGAGACACTTTTCAACCACATTGCTGCTAAACTTTTGTGTTGAGAGGTGCACGTAGTTCCCTTCAAACTGAGAAATCAAGTTGGCTGTGGCAGTGGGGATCTTTAGCTCTAAGATAAATTGGACAACATAATTTCTGTAACAGTGGGGAAAGAAAAAAGAAAAGGAAAATTCAAGTCAGAAAGCAACTAGCTACACCATAAAAAATGAGAATAACAAAGAGGGTATGAATTTGATCACTACTTCAAGAAACTTAGAAACATCAAATTACATGACAAAAATATGTCAATGCTTTTTGCAGTTTTAACTACTTAAACCAACCAACAAAATCTCTCATACATTTGCAACATTAGAGTGAAAAATGGAGAAGAAATCTTTGGTGATAACGGGAGGCATTTATTTGATAAAACAAAGAACACATATGGATTTACATAGACCATATGGAATGAAAACTAGCAAAGTATTATGCTGTTATATTCAAATTTCTAAAACAAGATTACAAAAATGTTCCCATTAAGGTATCTCTTGTTCATCATTCCTAACTATGGCCTCAGTTCTGCTCCTACTAACACTGTAATTGTCTTTCCAGTCAAAACTACACCATCAGCAAACACCATACCTCATGGGACCTCTTTTTGTTTGATACAAACAGGACCTCCTTCACATGTGCTCGGACAACCCCTTCACAAATAATAGTATATACGTGATTAAAGATGTACTCATCTTTCCCTAGTTGTTTAAAAACCCTTTACAGCCTCATCATATTCCAAAGTCAATACATCCAGTTGAAATCCTTTTTCAAGAAATAACCATCTCTGTTGACCTGTAATTTTATATTTTATTAAGCATTTTCCCTATCAAAACAACCATCAGACCTTTTCAAAAAAAAAAAAATTTTTTTGGAGGGGGGGGGGTTGAGAAGTCTCTTGGAGCCATGTGATGAGGTGATACACTGCTACAATGTTTAAACTTGCCACACATAAAGAGAGTCAGGTGGTGAACATGTAGAACGCCCGTACGTGGATGCTACCTGATCCATCCTATGTGTGTGATATAACAAGACAATCCACCTACACCTCCAACAGTTGTGAAGAAATAATAGCATGTGGTGGTGATGGTAGCTAAGGTATTATCATTTTCAAAAGTTCATGGCAATAGGAGTTTGATGTAGCAAAAGTTCTAGGCATAAGGCTCAACACAAGGAGTATAAGCCTCACAAGCGTGTACTGAAAATAAATAATATCGACAATATATGATGTATTCATAAAAGGTATAAACATGAAATCAAGCTAAAAGAAGACAAATAATGAAGTAAATATAAATCAAAGATCTAAATAGATAATTTCAGAAGGAAATAAATGACAACTGAAGTGCTATCTCAAACAAATTCAATTAAAAATAAAAGAAATAGTTTACTTAGTCTCAATGTCATGATTATAACATTCAATTAATGTATAAAACACATTTGTCCCAGACTTTCATTGTTCAATTTATATGCCTCATAAGCTTCACACTTGCATGAGGCTTTAGGCGTTCTCCTTAAGCCTTGGCTTGAAATGAATCTGAACCCTTTGAAAATAAAAGATTCGAAGGGTTCTTTTCTCACATCACATGGTGCTAAGATACTCAAATAATTTGGTAAAGACCATTTTGGGTTTCAATAAGGTAAAGATAAGAAAATGTGAGTAATTCATTCACCACAAACATAAATAACAAGCACAGAATGAATTGCCACACTGCCAAGGGAAATATTACACATTCATCAGTAACCACACGTCCACACCTCAACATGTTTGATGTAAACACTCCTTCCATTAGAAGAAGTCCATGCAACCCTGCTTATAAAGGATTATACTTGTTCTAGAATGACAAGGAGAGAGGAGCAAAGCATTTTATGCTCCACTAGCAGCTTCTTATGGACGGTGACGGTACTTCAAGGTCCTTATATCTTTAGAAAGTGGACTAGATGAGAGGGGAGGGGGGAGTTTAATGCCATTCTATGGGCTTCCAAAGGGGAAGGCCATGTGACTTATTGGTCCTTCATGCCTGTTCATCGGCTCTTCCTAATGCTTAATGATGTTTGAGGTACCAAAAATCAACCTATAAGCTTGCTTCTTGTTGTATAAATATTATCCACATAGAAAACTCTAAAAGTCTACTCCCAAACCGACAGCCTTCGGCCGTTCAATGTATCTTTATTAAACATATCAGAGAATTAATAAAAAAGGATCCCATTAATTTTATTTTCCTTGAAACTATTCCTTAGCTGTATTTTCATCATTTATATGAAACATAAATCATACACAGAAAAAGAAAATATTTAAGAATATACAGAAAAAATTTTGGTCTTACATTTCATTCCCCATTGTAATAATGAATTTGGAATCAGAATATACAGAAAAAAAATTCTGGTTAGAATACTGCATCATTTTTTTTTATTAATCTAAAATAACAGTATTTATGCCTAAAAAAATGCATAATGGAGACTACCAGGTTATATTGATCATTAAACAACAATCGTTAAGAATCCACAATGATTTCTTTCATAGGATTACCCAAAAGCATCTTGGGCGAGAAGAAATCCATTGGTGGAAATTTCTGCAACCAATTTTTCTCGATGTTCTCCAGTCGAATGAGCAATGCATCGTTGTAAAACACAACATCCATGCCGATGGGTTGCTATATTGACAGAATATTTTGCAGCAGATTTGAAAATGAACTGCCAAAAATAAACAATTAAAAAAGTACATTATATATTTTTTTCCTAAAAAGAAAATTATATTCTAAAAATTAAGAATGAGGCACAGACATTTTTATTCTAAAATGAGATTCTTTTCAAACTACTTCCCTTCTATTTCATTACAAATTCCTTCCTTTTTAAAGTAACTCTCCCATATCAACTAGATTGCTATACAATTTAAGAATTAATTACATAAACAGTATAGTGACAAATAATCCAAGAGGCTAAAAGGAAGATTTTCTTTCACCTTTTCTCCATTGCACTTCATCAGATCTGTGGCATGCCCAACACCTGTCCCCTAGCACCCCCCGGATGACAATACACAGCATATAAATTATCCCATTTGACATTAGTAAAGTTTCAGGGTCTTCATCCCCACTTAATTACCATGAGTTGAACCTTTGCCCAGAACTTGATTGAACTAAATTGCTGGCAATAACACATTGACTTCACTAGCAGTTGAGCTGTCAAGTTCTTGGCAATTACACTAGCAGTTGAGCTAGCAACTTAAGGCAAATGGTCGGGCCACGACTGCCTTGCCCCCTTCTATACAATTTTCATAGCTGGGCAAATGAAGTCAATGTGTTATATAGCCCAGCAATTTAGGCAATTGAGGGAAATAACACAGTGACTTCACTAGCAGTTTTGCAATCACTAGAAATTTAGTTTTTTCTAACAGTACAAATTGCAAAAGAAGGATCAAACTAAATTGCTAGTGATAGCTCAACTGTTTGGCAATAACACATTGACTTCATTTGCTTTGGGAAGGTGAGCAATAGCAGTGATGTGGAAGAAGAAGAAGAGGAGAAGATTAGGTCAGTCCACGACTGCCTCACCCCCTTTTATATTACTCATATAAAAGACTAGAAAGTACAGTTATACCTCATACATAATACTAATTACCATTCTATACACAT
Organism: Telopea speciosissima; assembly: GCF_018873765.1. Lineage (NCBI taxonomy): Eukaryota > Viridiplantae > Streptophyta > Magnoliopsida > Proteales > Proteaceae > Telopea > Telopea speciosissima. Next base: position 3,548,717 of record NC_057922.1, read on the forward strand.
TACATAAGCATTCCCAGAATACTCTTACATGTTATTCTAACACTTCCCCTCCTCTCCTCAAGTGGGTGAACAAGGACATAAGAAGGAAAAAGGAGAATGAAAAAGAAATATCACCATACAAAATGAATGTCATCCCGAGAGAAAGGAAAAAAAAAACGAAGAAAAAGAAATATCACCATACAAAATGAACGTCATCCCAGAGAGAGGAAAAAAGAAATATCACCGTACAAAATGAACATCATCCCAGAGATATCCACTAATATCTAATAATATCTAATGCTTTGCTGGTGAGCATCTCTAATCTCCTTGCATATGTCCAGTTCATTATCAAGTCAAGGATCTAGACAAATTCTCGGAATAGCTTTTGATACTTCATTAAAGAATTTATTTAGTTGTACTCCTTCCATAACCACTAAGATTTGCTAGTTCTTCCTTAGCCAGTTTATTACGTCTTTATGGAATGTTCCTTTTTACATGCCTTTGTCTGTTGTAGCTTCTTATACTTCTAGTTTGAAAAATCCTCAAGCATTTAAACATGAAATTACCATAAACAATATCAGAAGAAGGAAACCAGGGCTAAAAATGTGGAAAAGAGAAGAGGAAGATGTGAGAAAGAAAGAGGGGGAGAGACTATTGCAAGAAGGAGAACAGTCTATATGACTATTGGCAGTTTTTACCCCATTATTGTGACGAAACCTGATCTCAACAACCAGAACCTGAGAAGAAGAAGAAGAAGGAACAAAAAGAGCACAAAGAGAGACAAAGTGATCACAATAGGAGAAAAGGGTGAGAATCCTAGAGCTATGATAGGATTCAGAATTCCCCCATCATGGCCTAGGTGCACTACTTATATTAAGCTAAAAATCCTACTTAGAGTCAAATTACAACCAAAGTAAATAACAAAGACCAACCATGACTTAATTAGACTAAACATAAACCAACTCTAACTAACTCAATAGACATAACATAACAAGGACTCTCACTCCCCCCTCATGGTACACTCTAACAATATAATAATAATATATCACCAAATTACAATACCAGAAGGACTAGAAAACTCTTTTGTCCTTGCGGTAGTAGAAGTCTAAATAATCTCAACAACTGAGACTGGAAACAATTAACAAATTAAAACTGAAACTGACTACCGAAGGGTCTGACAATAATACCCCTGTGGTACTACAAACATACACATATCTTAACACTCCCCCTCAAGCTTGAGCATATAAATCACCCATGCCCAGCTTGGAACATTCCTTTTGGAAGCAGGACTAAATAAAGGCTTGGTAAACATATCACCCGACTGATTTGCAAAAGAAACAAAAGGAGTATCAATCAACTTCTTCATCACTGCATTCCTCACAAAGTGACAACTAACTTCAACGTGTTTGGTCCTTTCATGAAACACCAGGTTACTAGAAATATAGATAGCAGCTTGATTATCACAAGACATTTTCATTGGTTTAGTAACTAGAAACCCAAACTTTTGAAGTAATAATTTCAGCCACATCAACTCGGCTGCAGTATGAGCCACAACCCTATACTCTAGCCACAAATTTGCTTCTTGCTCCTCCATGTGACAAGATTACTACCAATGAATGTACAATAACCTATGGTAGATCTTATCACTATTAGCACCAGCCCAATCTGCATTAGAATATCCGACCAAATCAATATGATGATGAGGTTAGTAAATAAGCCCCTTTCCTAGAGTGATCAAAATAACATTGTGAGAATCCGTACAGAGTGACAATCAAACTGAATTTGTCGAACCAGGCTGTAGGTGATTATTTTAAACTATAAATTACCTTATGTAACTTACAAACTCTGTGAGCATTCCCCCTTGAGCGACATACCTTGGAGGTTGCTCTATATACACCTTGTCATGTAGATCACTATACAAGAATGCATTTTTCATATCCAACTGATAGAGAGGTCTGTCTAAATTCACAACTAAGGAAAAAAGTATACAAACCGAATTAAGACGAGCAACAAGAGAAAATCTCAAAATAATCCACACCATAGGTCTGAGTATACTTCTTTACAACTAAATGGGCCTGTCATTCAACTGAGCCATCTGGATTGTACTTAATGGTGTACACCCAGGGACACAACACAAGATCCTTACCTAGAGGTAAACCCACCAGGGTCAATATCTGGCAAGAAATCGAGGTATCAATCTCTGTTTCCATAGTCACTTTCCACCTAGGATGAGATAAAACCTCATGATGAGTTTTAGGAATGGAGTGGGTAGATAATAAGAAATCAAAGTTATATAAGGGATACGGAAAAAAAAAAAATTATAAAATAAGTAATCATGGAATCCTGACCAAAAGAGCCACGACCACGACCTCTCCCAGGAAAGGTAGAACCTCGGCCATGACCAACAACAAATGCCAAACCTTCCTTAGGAGAGGGTGAGATGTTGGATTTGGAAGGAGTAACAATACGCTGAAGATGAGAGAAGGTCTCATTCAGGGAAGGCCCATTATCCCCAACAAGCAACTGGCTCTTAACAGACTGATAATCAAAATTTAATCCTGCCATAAACTTTGCATCTTGAAATTCAGCTCACTGAATCTTCAACTGTTTCAGATCAGTAGTAAGGGTTGATGAATATTGAGCTCCTCCCACATTTCCTTAAAACACTGAAGTACTCATTCAAAGAGTTGTCCCCCTACTTGAAGTTAAAAAATTTTATCATACAAATCATAAATATGGGACATGTTCTTCTCCTGGGAGAAGTTTTTCTTGAAGTCATCCCAACCCTCTTTGGCAGTGCTGTGGAACATGACATTTGCTGCAAGAGAGGGGTCCATACTATTCCACAACCATATATCATTCTCATGCATCCACTCATAGTCTTCGGGATCAGAAGAGGGTGGTGCGGACGGGATCAGAAGAGGGCGGTTTGGATCTGAGATACTCAATCTTCCCTTTAGCATCAATATAAACCTTAATTGACTGAGCTCATAACAGGTAATTAGAAACTCCATGGAGTTTGATAGTAATAATCTGAACATTAACATTGTCCATGGAAACTTTAAGATCAGTCATCATGCACAGCGGCAATAGCACAATGTAGAATCGATAAAATAAGCAAGACATAACTCTGGCCAGCAAGTAGTAGGGCACTAAAACTTAATGTAGACATTGTTGTATTGATGCCCAAGCCTGGAGATATATGGTAAAGCAATTGGGGATGAAAACCGAAAATATGACAACAATATAATAGGATTCCAGCAATTAACAAGCAAAAAATTCATATTGGAACTTGAAACACTCAGATTTTGGGTAATTAAAACTTACAGCCAATCCAAGAGATGGATTGCCTCTTGTTGTAATGTGTTGATGTACATTGTTGTGGCACTTAACAGTTCGAGCTTTTGGGATAAGCGATTGCAACATGGTATCAGAGATAGGAGGTTGGGTCTTTGATCCCTGGAAAGTGCGAGGGGTTTGTGTTATATGTTGTTGTGCCCCCCCTGATGCCATGTGATGGTGTCACGTGCAAAGCTGTGTGTGTGTGTGTGGGCCTGCACGTGTTAGGGGGTTATTGTAATGTGTTGATGTACATTGTTGTGGCCCTTACTTAACAGCTTGAGCTATTGAGATAAGCGGTTGTAACACCTCCAAAACAAGGTCGAAGGACCTTCCAAGGGAGGGGAATATGGTCCTAGAAAAGCAACTGAATCTGATCATCTGATGGTCAGATTCAGAATAATTTCAGAAATCAGTTCTGCAAAAAATTCCCTAAAAACTGGGTACCACCAACAGTAGGGATGATGTGCTTCTTCAATAGATAGCCAACTCTGTCAGTCTGAAATTAGGATAGAGCGTGCATACCTCAGGGGCCAATAAATCCCTACAACTTCACATAAATTTGAGGCCAGATTGAAAGAACCAGGGGGAGTCGACTCAGTTAACAAAAACACCATGAAATTGGTACCACCAGGATAAGAATATCTCTGATGTAGATAGACAAAAAGCTCCATGAAAAAGCTTCATGTACCAATATTCTTCATGTAGATAGCATAACCGAAGAGAACACTAGTTTTTCATTGATATAAACTAGGTCTTCATTGTAGAAAGTTTCAGCAAAAGGTGGCTGCACACCACAGGAGAGAAATCTAAAATAGAACCTCTCAGAACAGTATTGAAGAAGATTGCAATCAATGATTAATCCTGCTCTGATACCATGAAACAGTATCAGAAGAAGGAAACCAGGCCTAACAATGTGGAAAAGAGAAGAGGAAGAAGAAGTGAGAAAGAACGAGGGGGAGAGACTGCTGCAAGAAGGAGAACTGTCTATGTGATTATCAGCAGTCTTCTCCCCATATATACATATATATTAATATATATACCAAATTACAATACCGCAAGGACTAGAAGACTCTTCTGTCCTTGTGGTAGATGAAGTCTAAATAGCCCAAATAATCGAGACTAGAAACAACTAACAAGTTAAAATTGAAACTACCGCATGGTCTGACAATAATACCCCCGCGGTACTACAAACATACACTGATACACAAGCACTTCTCTTCTTTGCTTTGTGCACCTATGTGCGTTTTAGTAATGAATTTGGGTTGTTTCCCTTAAATTTTCATGTGTTCATGGGGAGCAGGACTGTAGGATATACAATTACACATGCATCCACAGAAATTTTCCAACATTAACCCATATATGAGAATAATACCTTGCATGAAGATGTTTCAATTCTCAAGTGAGGAGAAGCACCATTGTTTGTATAAGGTGTGGTGCTTTAACCTCCCTCACAGTCAGTAGGCATTATTAGGTAAGCCACAGACTTCGTGTGTTAGCTTATAGAAATTCATGCTAGAATACAGCCTTCAAGCAATTTACTCCAATTTTGATATTTTGAGCCTACAACTATTGTTGACAAAGGATTCGTCATAATTATGTTAAAATGTTATTACAACATATTGCATTGGAAACAAGAGTGCATTATTAGAAGAAACCTTACTATGTTAACACACAAATTGTTTTTAGTATGTTGATAACCATTTTGGTAGACTTTGATCCTTGTGATATATACCACAGAATGCGGCCATACCGTTATTTGATTTGGCCATCATAAATGGAAGCTAGTGATACTCATATTGTAGATAGAGCCTCTGCTTTAGAGGCTTCTATGAATCATCTTGGTTCTCAATTGAATTTGTTGACTGGGTCTTTGGAATTTTAAAAAACATGTATTTAGATGGAGATTATGTGGCTCTAGATGTACACTTTCATGACTGAAGAAATCCATTCCTGTCTAAGAGAAAACCAAATCATGACTACATCAAAATAGAAGCTTGCATTAAGAAATAAGAAACTAAGATCAGGAGACAGAAGCAAGAATTTGTATTTATGGGAGTAGAGATCTATCAAAGGAGGATTTCTACCCTCTTTATTCTGGGGCACAAAATGGTTAAAGAAGGGTATAGTGAACCATCCAACGTCTGCTACACATACACAGGACAGGAGCATGCCTCTAAGTCACCATACACAACTTCCCATACACTTGAGGATCTAGCAAGTAGCTACCACCTAGGTTATAGGTCTATACAAGATCAAGTAGCCAAGGAAGGTCATACGATGATTATCTAGGACATGCCATTTGGAATTAAGGTAGTAAGTGAAGCTGCAGTTGATTATCTAGGACATGCCATTTTTTTATATTCTTTATAGGAGCACCGTCTGCTACATCAAATTCCTATTTTACAAGTACATGGATGCAGTCATTATTTTTTTTCTTTATTTCTATTGGGGAGGCATGAGGGGAGGAGGAATGAGGGGGTATGAAAGCACTTGAATGATTAAATGGTGGTAATTGAAGAGTCAAAACAGATTGTCTGGGTAATAAAGAACTGCAGGCCTTATCAACTCAGGAAAGCTTAATGAAAACTCCCCAGTAAAATGAGATCATCAGGTGATTGAAATTTTCCCTGAATCTCTCTTTGAAGGGAAAAAAAACTGAATTTTCTGCAACTCCTGAATAAGCTGAGAAGATATTGAAATTCAGAAAAAAAAAATATGGGCAAAATTAACGCTTGTGTCATGGAACAATCATCCAATAACCTAGCGAAAAATGCCATAATTATTGAATTTTATTTGTTAGGTCATGTTATTTGTCCCTTTATTTTTCAAGATGTTTGCAAATTGCAAAGATACTAGAGCTAGAAGTAAATGTTTTAGTTTTTATCATGAGTAGAAATCAGTCTTTCTACAATATAAACTGTATTTATAAAAACAGCAGTGAATCATATCACACCCTAAGAAGTCCTAGAATTAGAAATACTCGACAGAACTCAAATAAGCCTTATCGCAACTTATTGGGGTCAACCATATAAATCCCAGTTCACAATTTCACTATAGTTTAAGGCATAGAGACACCAGAAAACAGAATACAATAAATAAAAGTATAAAGGGAAGATAACTGCCCTGATGCAACCCTGGTAGCTGTTAGGGTCAACCATATAAATCCCAGTTCACAATTTCACTATAGTTTAAGGCATAGAGACACCAGAAATCAGGATACAATAAATAAAAGTATAAAGGGAAGATAACTGCCCTGATGTAACCCTGGTAGCTGTTATTTCAGTTAATCTAGTCTGTTACCTTTTTGATTCAGCTTTCACAGTTTATAGTTAATCTGTGAAAACAGAATTTCATACTAACCATGTTTTATGTTATAAATTCAAGCATTCTCAATACCCATAAGAAGTGAAGTATAATAACTTCAAGGATGACAAAACTACCATTCCAGGAAAACCTAAAGAAGCTTCCATTCCGAAAGTAAACATAACCAAAAAAAAGAACATCAACAACCGCAGCTTTGAAAAACAGCCATGTGTCATGCCAACTTTAAGAACCTTAAGTGGTATGACGTTGAAAGGTTGGTTCCATGTAATTTCAATGAGGTCCAAAATCAGATTAGTGGAGCAAGGATAAGAAAATAAATATGACATATCAATACAGTACTTTAGTACAGTATATTGCACCAAAGAAACAAATCTCCATACAGGAAAAATGGATGTGTAAATACTCATGATAACTAAATAAATGATTTCGTAAAAAAAAAAAAAAACAAGATGGCTTGAATATAATGAAATACTACATAAGTAGAGGCCATGAGAATGATGAATAAGGGAAAATGTTAAAAAAATAATAATTTAGGATATTTACCAACAAATCTGCCTAAAACAACTGCCTAGCATTGTTAGCGTTGTTATAAGTAATTGGCTAAGAATTAGAAACTGATATAGATGTAGCTTCCGTAGAGAAGTTGAATAGGATATCAAGTACACTTTGAGAGACACATAAAATAACTAAGCAGACAGGTAAGAGTACTTTATCAAAAGTTCTTTTGGAGAAGATCCGAAATAATTATTCACATGAAGACATCATCATAGACCAACCTAATAAGCAATCTATCACTTGCCATGTGAGAGCTAAATGAACCACATACAGTACCTGTTATGAACTAAACAAGTGAATATTGAAGAGTTTTTGGACTTCATACTAAGTTTTGTCAATACTGAATAAGAGGAATCAATACCTTATTATCTTCATTGCTAAGACATTGCAAGCAACGCTGGACGACATGGTTTCCATTCAGATCATTGATGAGATCAAGGAAACCAGGTTCAAGGGCCAAAATAACCATCAAAATCTGCTGTTTTGTTTTGAGAGTCTCGATCAACTTCTGAACCACCCGGGTGCTGATACAAAAACATTTCAATTAGGGGACATTAGCAGTTGAAGGGTTGATGCAAAAGTAACTAAAAAAGCTACATGAGTAAAGGGAAAAGCATTAAGCGACATGTGAAGTACTCTTACCCATGAGTATTTAAAGAGATTTTGACAAGTTTCCCTGGTTCTTGTGTAACCATGAACAGAATATCCGTTCTCTGTTCTTCAGTGCACACATCCAACAACTTTTGGATAAGGTAATTCCCAAATGGGTTCATCATCAGTTCAACAACATGCTCAATGATCTCATTAAATATCATTTCCACATCTTCAGCTGTCCCCTCATCAAATTTCCGTTGTAAGAACCGACAACCATGCTGATCCTTTGCTATAAAATAAATGTATCCTTGGACTTCCATCAGAGAATTGAATTTTGGTGGCAGAACAGGACAACAAATCCTTAAATTACGACCATTTTCGCACTTGAAATCAGGAATCTCCCCAAAATGGGATTGACTATCCGAGTTGGAACTCTTTTCTCGTGGCTGTCCAGTACTAATGTCATTGCAGTAAATGTTTTTGTGTCCCCTTGATCGATCAGCTCCATTGTTGATCATGTAACGCAACCCTTTTCCTTGTATAATTAAGCTATCTTCAAAATTAAAAGCCTCAATATTTGGACTACTTCTGACTGAAGGAAGGTATTTAGTGACCCAACTGTTTGGGAGTGCTGGTGCTGTTTCCCTAAAATTTGGGAGGCTATACGAGGACAAACTTTCTGCATCTAAACGCATCTTTGGGTCTGTCAACTGAGAAGGACTTCGTGAATTCAACACAACCCTGTTTCGGATTGAATTCACTGCATTTCTTTGTGAGTAGAGGAAAGCATCAGTAGAGAAATCCTTAGTCACAGAAGGGGCTACGTTCAGCAAGTGAATACCCCTGTCGTATGGATTCATACCAAGAGCTGAATCAGCTTCTAGCAAAAAATTACACGAGGTTTCATTGCTTGCATCCTGTTCCACTTGCCGCCATGGAAAATTCAGTAGGTCCGAACAGTGAAGTGGCCCAGAAAACAGACCTTCATGTCGACCAGAAGAGAGATTCGACCTTGATAAACTTCCCATTTTAACCTCCCTCTGCAATCTGAACAATTCAGATCTCGTTTCTTCGTCGATACTCGTGGGTCCTGCACGAGCAGAGCATTGAAGCCCTCCATAATTTAAAAATTCTTTTCTATAATCTTCAAGGCAACCATTCTTTCCGAGACGGCTATGTATAGTGCTAATGGGCGAATGATCATCGAAATGAAGCCTATGGGGGTTCTCTACCTTGAACGTTTCGATTGCTGAATCCTTGTCTGCGCCGCTGATACCCATTCCTCGGAGATATTCAGCTAAACCCAGTTCATTCATCAAGTTTTCACCAGAGTTCCTCCCAGCAGTAGAACCAGGCAACTTTGACTCCAACCATAGTCGATTTGAGTAATGGACATCTCCGTGTGGTGTCTGGGATGTAATTTCAGGCGGAGTTGCCAATCCATCGTCAGAGGAAGAGAGCCCACCGGAGAGAGAGCTCGACGCTGAGCCTTCAGAATGCAGAGAGATTCCAATAGGATGGGAGACGAACATATGGTTATGGTAAAACGATAGGTCATCCCCACACACGCCATGAATTCTCTGGGCAGCAGTAGAGCCATGACCATGGTCACCATGTACATGTACGTGATGACTGTGTTGTTGATGGAGGTAATGAAGATTCAACTCGATCTCATCCAACAACATTTCAAGCTCTTCGTCTTCCTTCATGTTCTCTTTATCTTTTTAGCGCTGTTACCTTGAACTTACTCAGCATTCAGAACAACAAAAACAGGGACAGATAGAGAGAAGCAACAAAAACTCAAAATCGATAAACCAATCTCAAAATCCTAAAACCCACATCAGTTATCGATCCGAAATGACTGAGAACCTTATAACCAAGAGATATTACCAGTTCTTTTGGGCATTCGAGGTGGTGAAGATCGTTAGCACGAGGTGGTAGTGATGATGGAAATTCAATTCCATTTTCACCTCATTTAATCTTATTTTGTGTGTGGGATTTCAGATGAGTTGGTGAAACATGTAAATATGAAGAAAGAGAGGAGACGCGTTTCCATTTATAAGGTCATAGTAGCGTAGACATACGGCTTGATACTGTACGGGCTGACGCCATTAAAACGAGAAAGAGAAAGAGAGACGCTTGTACAGAAAAACAAACGCACAGAGAAGAAGAAAAGAAGAGAGAGAATACTACCGTGAGTCACAGTGTGTAAACTTAAAGCCCACGATTCATTCCAAATCGTTTTTTTAACTATTTCCTTTCACATTTAAGGATTAAATATTTAATGGGGTTTTTTTCTGTTTTAAGTGTCTAATGCATCTCCACCTCTTTTATTTGCTCCTAAGTCCTAATTTCATAATGAACGTTTCAACTGAATGAAGGGCAAAATGTAAAGTTACATCTGTTAGCTGCTCTTGCTTTGTTTCTATCTCTCTCTTCTCTTGACACTTTCTTTTCTCATGTTTTAAGTTCTAATCAAATAATTCCCTAATTGATACTTTCCACCTTAGTCTTCTAAAAATCGGGATTGAATCCGTCAGATTGTCGGTTCAGATCAGCATCAGGATCCGACTCAATCAAGGCTGATTTTGGTTTTAGCCTATATGCATCAGTCGATTCCATTGTGTTATTAGGGTTAGAATAATTTGGGGTTGATTCTAACCAATTTTCATCGAGGTTGAATAGGTTTGGACAAATCTGGATCCTGATTCCGAATTTTTGAACCATGCCAACCTAGGTGTAGGGCCACGTGCAGATTACAATATATTTGAGTATAGAGAAAAAAGATTTATACACTGTTGAGATATACATTCTTCTCACATTTTCTCTGTTCCTGTCACTTTATGCTCTTTTTGACATCCAATGCCTCCTCATGTGTCCTTATTGGTTGGGAATGAAGATTCCATTATATGTCGACAGTGTATAGTTACAACCGGACCACTACCCCCACTGAGCCAGCCATGGAAATGACCAAACCATTCCTCTTTCCTCTCTAAACCATGGAAATGACCAAACCAAGCCTTTTCCGATTCTGTTTAGAGAAGATGTGATAACCATAATTAATGGGAGACAGTTAGGATTTGCAACCATCTCAAACTTGGTATAGAATTGAACTAGGGTTTAAAAAATTGTAATCGGAGATGGAATTGTTAATAGCTGATTCCGATCCAAATCTAATCCAATCGGCATGAATCAGTCCAATCCAATTGGTTCTAAATTATTTTATGGTGAATATAGAATTGGCTCGGGAATCAGCCCATGAATTGGTCTGATTCTAGGTAGATTACAAAAAAAAAAAGAAGAGCAAGGATAGGTCCATTCAGAACTGATTCGGTTGATCCGATTTTGATTCAAACAATAATAATTAGTAACAGTAGAAATCGAGATCGGTGAGCCAATTCAGATCCAGAGAGAGAGAGGATACTAACATAACTCACCTGGCGGGTCAGATAACCCGCATTGAAGACGTTCAAAGGAATTAAAAGTTCTTATCTAGTCGCCATAACCACCTGAAGGTTAATATTTCTGCTTCTTCTTTTCTTTGTCCTCTCTTGGCAATCTTATTTATTTAGCCTAAGAGATGGCTTGAAGGCCATGAAAAGAGAGCTGAGATATCATTATTTGAGATTATTTGAGCATAGAATTTTGTTTACGTACCCTTGAAAGGTTTTGATGACCACAAAACTGTTTCTCTCAATTCTGCCTATCCAACTCTCTTCCCTCTCTCTGTAAGAGCTATGGTGTACACATGTGGAAGCTTTACATGCTTTGAAGTTCAATAATAGTGAAAATTTGGTAAAAGGGTTAAGTTTATGTGATAAGTAGTTTTGTGAAATTCATAGAAATGGCATGTATGTATGCTACTCTGTTCATTCAGAAATGGCATGCATGTATGCTACCCAGTTTATAGTCATGAAATGTGTATGACTGCTCTGGAAAATGAAGTTGGCATCTCTCTTCTATAATAAATTTAAGAATCAAGCAAACTCAGGAATTGAGATGGTTTGATCTTTGTAGTTATTCCATGACAAATGATTTCTTATCCTCACATTTTATTCCTCTTTGTTCTTTCTACAATATGAACATATCAAATCAATTTCCCTATTCCTGAACCTAGTTATATACTTGTTTGATCTGGAGAAGGTGATTTAAAATATTTTTATCAAATCTTTGTTCACGACAGGTTATGAATGTAAGATTTCATTGTGGTTCACGCTTAAAATCAAAGCAATCTAAATCGGTATTTAATTGATATTGAAAAATCAAAATAAACTAAACCTGTACCGAAATTGAAACCGACAAAAAACTGAAGTCAATCATTCCTAGACCAAAATCGATTCAACCTGACTAAAACCCGACCGAACCAACAAATTTTTTTTTGGGTAAACGGTTGAAGATTACAATTTTTCCAAATACATAAATCGATTCAACCTGACTAAAACCCGATCGAACCGACAATTAAAATCAGCAGATATTTTTTTTTTCTTTTCCTTTTTCTTCAAAAGATTTGTTTGTTTGTTTTTTTTTTTTTCTTTTTTCTATCGACTAAAAGATAGTAGAAACAAAACTATCATAAATCCAGAAAATAGTCTTACGAATAGGGATCGGATCCAATCCGTATAGGCATGGTTTTAGTGTACGGTATCGAAATGGGTATCGGTAACATGTAAAACTGATATGATACCGAGACGGTATCGGTCAGATCGGCTGTATCGAATAAAATTACTCCTGAATTTTCTTTAAAAAATGAGTTTTCTGGCCATTTTACCCCTTGTCTGTACTGTGCTACTGATACAGTATCGGTATCAGTGACTAGCAAAACCGGTGCGTATCGTTTGATACGAGCGATACGATATCGATACTTAGAACCATGCGTATAGGTGGTACCAGAACAAGAGAGGGTACGACAAATTTTAGGGACAGAATTGCAAAAACAGTCTGATCCAGTCTGATACGGCAAATTTGTATTGGTTTTGCTAACTAACAGCAAACTCCTTAATTTCTCTGTCCGGGAGTGTGGCCTACGCCAGCACTCCCATGAGTCTATCTCTCTCTTTCCCATGTAAAAAGACACCTCTGCCCCCTGATTTTAAGGAGGAGAGAGATAGACACATGGGAGTGTTGGGGTAGGCCACACTCCCGTACAGAAAACTGCTTCCCTTTATTTATTAGGAAAAAGTTTTCATGCACGGCTGTGTAAGCCGTGTATGTGAGAGGGTCTCTCACAAATAGTTGGAAAAGTCGTAATTCCCCACCTATTAATTAATGCCTTGAAACTCCCACCCTCTCACAGAAACGATTTACACGACCGTGTATGAAAACTTTCCCCTATTTATTATTACCCTTATTGATTATTTTCTATATTTTATGGGCTTTTCTGCATCTTGTTTCTATTTCCTTGAAGCCCAGTAATATACGTGGAAAATAACCAAATCCATATAATGTTTGAATCCGGATTGCCCATTTAGTGATCTATCTAAATATTGGATCGGATCAAATTGCCAACTTTTTCCTTGAGTTTCGGAAGTGATGACTCTTGATATGATTTGAATCTGAGATCCAATCTGAATCAGGGTTTTAGTAATCCGCATCAGTCTCAGTCGATATCGATCTGATTGATCCAGATTGGCTCGTATCGGTCTGAATCAGATAGATTTCCCTCCATTTTCTTCAAAGATTGATTTTTTTTTTTTATATTTTTAGTCCTTGACCAGTACTGATCCACTGATATGCGATCATCTAGAAATTGGTATTGGTCTCTACCAATATCGATACAAATCATTTGATCCGGCGGATCCGATATCAATTACTAAAACCCTGATCTGAATTCAACGCATTGAAAGCCTAAGTGCCTACGAACCCACCTCAGTACCTACACTTGGACCATTTTGGCGAAAGCCCAACTCACTGGCTGAAAATCTAAACCCAAGCCCAGAAAATTGGGATGAAAAATTAACAATTCTTTTTTTTTTTTTTTGGTTGAAGAAAAATTAACAATTCAGAACCTTAGGAAAATTCGCCCTAAAATTATACAAATCTCAAGAGAACTTGCTTCCATATCAGTCCTCCATATGTCTAATGGGATCCTAAATCATAATATTTAACTCTCCTCCAACTCTCAGATTTTTCTTATTCATTAGGCTTTGTTTGGTAACAATTCCGCTTTGCAATAGTTATTATGAGGTGGGATTAATTTTTCCTGATCCAGCTCTGCGTGAGTGATCTATGGGAGTAGAGTGACATTTGGCAAAAAATGGGAATGGATTCTGGAATAGAAATAGATCAAAATCAGAATCACTTCTATTATATATCTGACAATTATACCATTATGACATCTCAATGAACATTCAAAATTGCAAAAATATCACTATCATCTCTAGCATTACACATTTACACCTAGGGGTGTCATTTTCAGGCCCACCCCGCAGGACAGATCGAGACTGCCCGGATAAAGCCCAGTTCGGATCAATTATTAAATGTGTCGGGCTTAAGCATGACACGTTTAATAATCGGGTGGTCCTGGTGTGAGGTCTTAGCCTGATGGTTGCCCTACTAGATCAACCGATTCCAGGCCCGACCTAAATTGTACGGTTACAGGCCAACCTAGCAGGACCCTTTAAACGTGTGGTTCTGAATTTACACTCTATAGTCTCTAATTACCATTTGATTTCTGCCTTGGCAGATTCAAATTGGAATCAAAGGAGACTAATTCTATACCGATTCCGAGTTAACTAATCCTTACCTGTGAGGTACACAAAACATTAATATTGAAACCATTTTGTTTTTGCAAAATGAGAGATGAAAATTGAATATCAGCAGTAATGCAATCTTCAAGTCAAAACAGGGAGGGGTGAGTCTTCTAATTAATTAATTTGATTGGGCTTCTCTACTAGCAGTGTGGGAAGGGAGAAGGGTGTATCCTTGGCAAATGCCAAATGGGTTTGCCACTTTGTGGTTTAATTGTTTAGAAGATGACCCCTAATCTCATTGGTTTGAGCTTATGGCTTCATCGAAGTTTTTGAGTGTGGAGAGGAGTGCTATAACAGTTTTGTTTAAGAGTGTTGAAGGTTGCTTGATTCTGTAGGCTGTTCTAAAATATTTTAGATTAAAGGACCTCGATAGAGTTTTATTTCCTTGCTTTATTAAGCAAACAAATCCGCATGAAAAAATAAAAGCATTATGATGAATCTATGGCTGCACCGCTTAGAGCCCGGGAAAGGTCCGTTTAGAGTTAAACATGCCCACAGCCCGATTCTAGTAGCCCGATACAGCCCGAGACCGACCAAGCCCATCCAGGCCCAGCCCGCATAGCTAAAAGGGCAGTCACAGTGCGGGCCTGAGATTGGTGGAGCCTGGTTAGACCCGACCGAGCCTGACCGGTTGACACCCCTGATTACATCCAATATTTATGAAAAGGTTATGATCATTTCTGGTTTGCATCATAAAGGAACAACTACATTAGTAGTGTTGGCCACGTAAGGGTGTCAATTTAGAACCAGAATGAATCTAGACTTTTAATAATCAACCAACTCAAACCAAAAACTTTGGTTTAATTCTGGTTTTGGAAAGTGAAATTTCATTCAGTTCAATTACGCTTCAGTTTTAGAGTTGAAATCACCGATTTAAACCAAACCAAATGAAATGTATCTCGTATAAATCAGACATGAACCGAATATAAACTATACTAAACCCTACAACATTGTGTATTTGTTGAATTGTTTAAAATTACCTACTATAAGTTTTTTTGTTGAGTGGCGTGAGAAGGATTGAAAGGTACTAGATTTGACATTGTGGGGCTGAATCTTCAAGAAAATGTAATTTCCTTCCCAACTTAACCAAAACATCGGAATGAGAATGGAACCGATTGATACCCTTTTCCCATGTGTCAACTTTGTAATATTTTCACCAAAAAAAAACTTTTTAATATAATTTAATTATGAAAATGCCATTATGACATCTCACTTTAACACCAAAGTGCCTTCTTAATGCCATTATGACATCTGACTTCAACACCAAAGTTCCTTAGTCTCATTATCACATTCACCATTACAATCAATAATTACAAAATTACCATTCCATCATGTTCATTTAACACAAATTATTACAAAAAATGCCACTATTACTTATGCCATTTTATATTTGCATTGCATCATTAATTAAAGTACTATTGAAAGGACAATTTTGTTTATGTGTCAATTTTAAAAATAACTAATGTGTTGACCATTCCAATCAATTATAGATATAACAATACTTCAAAATGTGTAATAGGTGTTTAAATGAGTACATATACATATAACAATATAAATCATGTTGATCGAGTTTCATATGGCTCAAAAAAACCCTTGTTTGTATTGCTGCATTAGACATTTTCTCGAAAAACAACTATTTATGCCCCAAGATGATTTTGGAAAATGTTTTGCTGTTTTCAGGTTGGAGGACCTTTCCTACTACCCTAGGGCTCACAGTTAGAGAAATGGAATAATTCACTTCCCCTTTTCACAAATACGAAATACCCTTCTAGACTTTAGTATTTTTTTTAAGGGAAAAAGATCTCTGTCCGAGAGTGTGGCTTACGCCAACACTCCCATGAGTCTATCCTTCTCCTCTCCATATGAAAAGACACATCTGTCCCCTTGTTTTAAGGAGGAGAGAGATAGATACATGGGAGTGCTTGCATAGGCAACACTCCTATACAGTAAACTGCTTCCTTTTTTTAAATACCTTTTGAGATTCCCTTTCTTTGGGTGCAAGTCCGGGAAATAAGAAAGTTCCTACAACCCGGGGAGCAGCAAAATTTCGTTCCCCCAGATTCACAACATCAGAATATGCTTGGGCTTGGGGCAGGGAGACTATAGGCATGAAAAGGGTAGCAAAACTTAATTCAGTGAAAGATCTCAAAACAATTTATATCACTGAAGCGTTGTTGATCTCATTTGTCTTCTTCCATACCAAACACTATTCCCGCACGTTTTTTCCTCTTCTTTTCATTTGTCTAGATCAGAGCCCTAATGGAGGTCTGGTTCATCCTCCTCCTTTCTCTCTGTCTCTGCGCAGCAATCAAATACTTCCTCCATCTCTCCTCCCATGGAAAATCCAAGCAAACAAAGCTCTCCCTCCCACCAGGCCCTCCTAAAGTACCTATAATCGGTAACTTAATCTGGCTTTTCAAATTCTTCTCCGACATTGAAGTAACCATCCACAACCTCCACCTCAAGTATGGCCCCATCATCACTCTCAACATTAGCTCCCAACCAGCCATCTTCATCACAACTCACTCTCTCGCCCATCAAGCCCTAATTGAAAACGGTGCCGCCTTTGCCGACCGCCCACCACCCACCGATTCCGGCCGCATCATCACTAGTAACCAACACAACATCAACTCTGCCGCCTATGGTCCTCTTTGGCGAGTCCTTCGCCGGAACCTCACCTCAGAGATCCTCCATCATTCTAGGGTTAAAAGCTTTTCTCATGCCCGCAAATGGGTTTTGCAGATACTTAAGGCAAGGCTCAGTTCCCATGTCAAATCAGGCGAGCCTGTGCGTGTAATGGATAACTTGCAGTACGTCATGTTCTGTTTACTGGTTTTCATGTGCTTTGGGGATAAACTTGATGAGAAGGTCATTAGAGAGATTGAAGATATAGAGAGAAAACTAATTGGCATTTTGCGCATCTTCAGTGTACTTGCGTTCTTCCCTACATTGGGAAAATTTTTCTTTAGAAAACATTGGGAGCAACTGCTTGATATGCGTCACAGAGAGGATTCTATTATAATCCCTCTAATCAGAGCCCGAAAAGAACGAAAGGAGAAGATGATCCAGAAACAAAATCAGAACCCAGATGATGAATTCTTCGCCTCCTATGTCGATACAATGTTCAATCTTGAAATCCCAGATGATGATGGTGATGAAGGGGGAAGACGGAAGCTCACCGAGCAAGAAATGGTTACTCTTTGTTCAGAGTTTCTAAATGCAGGAACAGACTCAACATCTGCTGCTCTGCAATGGATAATGGCTAATCTGGTGAAGCATCAAGAAATCCAAGAAAAGCTGTATTCTGAAATTAAAGGAGTACTTGTGGGTAGAGGTGAAGAAGAAGAAGAGATCAAAGAAGAGGATTTGGCGAAGATGCCATACTTAAAGGCGGTGGTGTTGGAAGGGCTACGGCGACACCCACCAGCACACTTCGTGTTGCCACATGCTGTCACGGAAGATATTGTGTTGGACGGCCATATCATACCAAAGAATGCCACGGTTAATTTCATGGTGGCACAGATGGGGTGGGACCCAAAGGTTTGGAAAGATCCAATGGAGTTTAATCCAGAGAGGTTTTTATTGGGTGATGATCATGATCAAGGGGTAGTGTTTGATATGACAGGGAGTAGGGAGATAAAGATGATGCCGTTTGGTGCAGGGAGGAGGATTTGCCCTGGACTTACGTTAGCCATGCTACATCTGGAATATTTTGTTGCAAATTTGATTAGAGATTTCAAATGGACGGCTGTTGAGGGAGTTGGTGTTGACTTGTCAGAGAAGCAAGTGTTAACAGTTGCCATGAAAAACCCATTGCAAGCCCACATCTCTCCAAGGGTGAAATAAGAATTGATTCTCATCACTCCACCTATCAATTATATCACTTTAAATTCTACTTTCCTATTATTCGGGGTGTGCCTTGTTGCCACTAAGGTGGTTAAGCGAGAAGTTGAATTTTTTTTTTTTTTAAATTCTCAATAAAAACATTTTTGTTTAATTGTATTTTTTTATTATGACATCGTTCTCTGTGCCCCTCAGGCACATGGAGGTGGACATAATAACCACCCAGCCCTCTGAGTGGCAGGTCCATGTGCCTGGGTGCAGCCTGCGCTGCCGCACAGAGAACATTCTGCCTTTTTTATTACTAAAAGTTATTTAAGTCATTGGCCTTAGCATGACACTTTATGGTATCTTGTAAATCTTATCTAGAAAGCTGTATATTATCCTTGTAATTATCTTCTAGGATCTCATTATCTTTGTAATTATTCTTGTAATTATTTCTTAGGATTTCTTTCCTTGTATATAGGAATAGATTAAGGACTCTACTTCTATATATCATCTATTAAGGATTCAATACAAGATACACCGATGCAATTGCATCTTCTCATCATTTATCCTCTTGGTATTATTTTCTTATCATGGTATCATCAGTCTAGGTCTCTAGCATTGATCCTGGTTCTTCCTCCATGGGTATCGAGAATGCATCTCCTTCATCTACCATGCCGGCGTTGCAGATTCAACAGCTCCTTAGCCTCATCCCGTCTATTAACCAGCCCTTGATCAATCTTGCTAGTAAGCATTTCTGTTTCAATTCGGTTAGCACCTGGATCTTGGATTCTGGGGCTATTGATCACATTTCTTTTGATAAATTCTTATTTTTCACTTTGTATATTGTTTTCGATTCTCATCCTATCACATTGCCTAACGGTTCCACCGTTCCTGTTACACATACTGGTAGTATTTCTTTATTTCTTGGTTTTGTTCTCAATCATGTTCTCCATATTCCTGCCTTTCGTTTTAACTTACTCTCTATTTCTAAATTTACAAACTCTTCCCATTGTTCGGTACTTTTTTCTGGTGCTTTCTGTGTTAGCCCAACAATCGAAGAGCATTATTGCGACAGGTAACCAACATGGAGGACTCTACTTCCTCGAATCGATCCCACCTTCACCTTTTGTTTCGGCTACCCCGTTAAAAATTTTAATCTTAATATTGTTTTTTCCAATATGTATAGATGCACCATTTGTCCTTTGGCTAAACAAGTTCGATTGCCTTTCTCGTTAACCATAATTACTACTTCTTGTTTTGAATTAGTACATTTAGACATGTGGGATCCCTATCGGACAACATATTTATCTAGTGTCCTTTGTATTAGGATAAAGATTTTACTCATTTTGATTCATGTATTTTGTTTGTTGTTTAGTTTGAAATGGTGTTTTTTTTCCTTTCTCTATATTTTGGATTTTTTTTTTTATTTTAAAATTTTCTTGGCAGCACACACACAAGCATCTTAAATAAGAAACTCAAATAATTTTTACTTTTTTATCCCTCTTCATTTCTTCCATGTATGTGCATTATTTAAATATTTCTTTAAAATTTTTTATATCCAATATATAGAGATTCTTTCTATTTGAAGGGATTTTCTTATCAACATCTCTTCAGGTGTCAAACAATTTGTAACTTTACTATTTTGTATAATATATATAATTTCAATGAGGATAACTTTTGTCGTTTCATCTTATATATATTTTAGACAGTCCCTTCATATATATTTTACATATAAAGTTAAATAAACAAGGGGCATGCAAAAGAAAATTATAAGTTCCACATTAGTACATATATGAAACAAAGGGATTTTCTTATTGACATCACTTAAGAAGTCAAATAATTTGTAACCTTATTTTTTTTGTCTTTTAGTATAACACATTTTTCTTTTCCAATGAAGATAAATCACGTTATTTCACATGTATACTCAAAAAATGTACACGAAATTTTTGTTATTTGTAAACAAATGTACAAGACTATGATAACTTTTGATAATTACATAATGATAAATACTTTTCAAATTATTTTGAGAACTCTTTTTTGTCCTTGAATTAAAGAACTTTGAGAATAAAACTAGGGACAATTAAAAGAAGATTATAAGTTCTAAATACACCTCTAGAGGTGCCATTTAGACAATCCCTATATACTTCCAAGCAAATTTAATTACACATGGTCCAATCAAACTCCCTAAAGCCTAGATGTAAGTCTATAAAGAATCCATAATACCTAAGAATCTTTTTTTTTTTAAAAGTAAATTCTTTCCAAGCATCTTATTCATATCTCTCATTAAAAGATACTATTTGATAATGTCTGTAACCCCTCATATATGGAGAGTGAAAAGGACCTAAAACTCTCAATGACAATCCTAACATAAAAAGATACATATTGTCATTTATGAAAACTATGTATCATGGCTTTGGTATCTCTTTTGATATTATATAATTTTTTTAATGAGGTCTAAAAGTAAGGTTTTAAAAAGTAAAGGGTGTACAAGTCAACCGGACAAACTTCAAGGGGTTTAAAAGTGAGGTTTTAAAAGTTTATAGAAATGATTATTATTTTTTTATTTTATTTTATTTATCTTATCTAATTTTCTAATGAGACTTTAACTACAATTACATGAGAGAAAGAGGGAATTAAAGTTGGGGATCGGGGAGGGGTAGGGGGGAGGGATTGCCTTATTGCATAAGGTGAAAACATGAGAGTCAAATGAACCCATGACCTCTTAGGAGTCTACATTCTATTGACAATGCACCAACTAACTGAGTGTCAATGACGTCTATACAACCATTCTCGATATAGGATGGGATCTAGAGAAGACATTATTTCTACTCATTTTCTTTTAATTTCGATGCTTTATTTTTTAATGTTTGAAAGAAAAAATAACCTTAGTCATAAGTTGACTAAAGGATCTTAAACATGAAAGTGGTTCAATTCATAAAGTTACTTGAATGATTAAGCGAGCCAATGTAAATTTGAGTTAAGGAAAGATTATTTTTGACAGTTTTTTTGTTTTGTTTAAAGAATCTGTGTAACTGCAGACAATTGAGTTGCTCTGTTGGTTGGTTAGTGGTTGTCTCGTAGCAGGCTTTGGGCGTTGGTCTTGTTTTCAAGACCTCCCCACCGCATTTGCAGTGCTAATTGGCATTGCCCATCTTGAATTCCAACCCCTACCTCTGCACACCTCACCACCCCAAAGCCACCTTCGTGGGATGCCAACCTAATGGTTTTTGGGCCATCGTTAGAAATTGACCAATCCTCCAAAAAATAAATAAATTCTTCACCCGGAGAGATATAAAATTTTAAAAATGATTTAAAATTCAAGGGACATTGTTTTCTGTGCCATAACACAACTTACGTCCAGACACATGGGCAGCCTATGCAGGGGGTAGGGTGATCATTGAAAACATTCTCCCAAAATTCAATGGGAAAAAGATTGCATCACGGAGGGTAAACAGATCGATATACGCAACGGATTAATATGAACCGTTGATTAAGTATTATAAGATCCTAACCGTTCAGGATGCTGACCCCATAACCGGTTAAGAGTTTTCCTGAACCGGTTAATGGAGCAGATTTAAAAAAAAAAAAAAAAACTTATGAAAAAGCGAATGGTCTTCTTCGTTGGGGGAAACCCTTTTTCCGGCGAACTCCATAACCTTCTCTCTCCGAGCACTGCTACCCTGCTTCCCATCCTCTCTCTCTCTCTCTCTGTTTCCTTAACCGGTTAATGGAGCAGATTTAAAAAAAACTTTCTGAAAAAGCGAATGGTCTTCTTCGTTGGGGGAAACCCTTTTTCCGGCCAACCCCATAACCTTCTCTCTCCGAGCACTACTACCCTGCTTCCCATCTCTCTCTCTCTCTCTCTCTCTCTCTCTCTGTTTCCTTAACCGGTTAATGGAGCAAATTTAAAAAAAAAAACAAAAAAAAAACTTAAAAACTTCTGAAAGAGCGAATGGCCTTCTTCGTTGGGGGAAACCCTTTTCCGGCCAACCCCATAACCTTCTCTCTCCGAGCACTACTACCCTGCTTCCCATCCGAGCTCTCTCTCTCTCTCTCTCTGTTTCTCTTTCCCTGTCTTTTTATCTCTGTCTCTCTCTCCAACGCCGCTGCAACCTTCCCCATTACCCCCGCCGAGTGTTCAATCCCCCTCTCCTACAGACTGCAAACCCGCTCCACCTCCTCTGTTTTCCCGCAACCCGCCACCGCTGCTATTTTTCCCACAACCCCAAACCCCACCTGCGACACCCCCTGACCTCTGTTTTTCCCTGGAACCCCAACCCCACCCATTAGAGCTTCTGCAGCACCTGAAGATATCAAAAGCTGCTCATTGTCGGATTTCTACTAGAAAGAAGAAGAAATGGAAGAGTCATCCTGCAAAGACCCACTTCAGTAGTTTGGGTTCTGGAACAAGTTCTTCCTCTGCATGTTCTTTCTTCTTCAACTACCCACAGAGGCCAAGGGGTGTTGCAGGTGGGGTTTGGAGTTGCGGGAAAAATAGCAACGGTGGTTGGGATTCCAGGGAAAAACAAAGGCCAAGGGGTGTCGCAAGTTTGTCCTAACCTGGGTTTACGATCGGAGGAGGAGGAGGAGGAGGAGTTCGCCGGAGATAACACAGATGACCATAGACGGACTTCAGGGTAGTAACCGGCTATGGGAGGTAACAGCCAATTAACGTTAAGGATAAGTTTATTATATTAAAAAAAAACGATTGATTTAGAAAATATCAACGGCTTACCTTAATTCGTTGCGTTTAACGCTGCGTATAATGAAAATAAAGTCACCCAAATTCAATTAGCAACTTTAGTGCAAGTTCATACCAAAGGAATCCTACAATATTTAGCTCAAAAAAGGTCACCCATAAGAGGAAAGGCCTCAATATCTAATAATTGATTTGAACAAAGATGACGAGTCAATATACTAAGCTTTTTGTCTCTTCCTCTCAAGAAAACTAAGAGAAAGAGAGAGAGAGAGAGCAATTCGGATCCTCTGCCGCTTTCCGTGTAGCAGGGATGCAGTCTCACATAGGCAAAAGCGAAATGACTGCACGGATAAACAGCAGCAGAGGTTCACGATCCGAGAGAGATAGAGCGAAAGAGAGAGAGATGAATCAATTTAACACAATGGAGCTAGTTAAAGTCCAAATTAATAGTCAATGCCAAGAACAGAGAAGCCTACGTACACTTTTACCGGAGTCCAAATCTTCTCCAATGAGGTTTAATCATCAAAATCGATCTCACACCGTTCATGAGATGAGGTCTATACATCGATTCAATCTCGCTGCACCATCCATGGGGTGTGATCGATGGACTCTCTTTTGATTAACGTCGTTGGAGGGGAACTATTCTCCTTCCAACGCGCCAGACGACGTAGCCCACGCAGCCAGTGCAAACAGGTCATCATCATCACATTCACAGAATTCTTGTCCACACCCACACACACACCTCCTCTGTTTCACCGTCTCCATCGTTGCAGGGATTCGAACCTTCATCTGTACATGCAGTGAAGGTGGGGTGAGGTCTTTAAGAACAGGACTATTATTACTGCTCGTGGCTACCGTGTTAATCCATGTGTCAATTGCCAACTCGGACGATTCCAACACTTCTTTCCATCGTATCTCTGCTATACCCAAGAGCTTAGATCTTCGAAATTTCCCGAGAATTGGTGTTTTATCTCTCCACCTAAGCTCGAACACCACACTTTGTTTCTTGAGTTCCTCCAAGCAATCTTTGGTTGCGGAACACTCCAACGAGAAGGACTCGTTCCAATAAGGATGACTCGTCCATGGGATCTCCCGACTGTTGAGCCGAATCGTCTCATTGTTTCCTGCGCAGAAAAAGTATCTAACAAAGAGCGTAGCAGTTGATATGGATTTAATGTTTTTTGCTTCAATGATTCTCAGTTCACAGTTAAGTGAGGAATGATCTTGCGAAGCAGCCATTGCAAAGAGAGAGAGAGAGAGGGAGAGATGCCTTCGATCGATTAGAGTGCGTCTGCTGGTGCGTGGTGTGGTCCTGTGCTAAATATATATGAGAAAAGGTTCTTTTAAAAATAATTAGGTCAAATGTTTTCTATGCCGGAGGCGTGTCCAAACACATGGGAGTAGGTGAAATGACCACCTTACCTCCTAAATGATAGACTCATGTGTCTGTACACAAGCTACATTAAGGCACAGAAAACAACTGCTGATATAATTAATGGGAAAATGTTCTCTTTAGGTTGAAAGTTGCTTTCCAAACTAATTTTTTTTCTTTCTGTAAACTAACATCTTGAAGTCATAATTCAAATGGTTTGCTCCTTTGACCAGTAGTAGAGGTTCGTGGCTATAAAGGCATGATCCATGAAATTATATATAGGGTAGTGCATGTTCATCCTTTTCATCTTATTTGATTCTATCTCCGTTCTTTGTGTAGCCCATCCTTGTTCTGGAAAACGAAAGGGGTTAAATTAGTGTGTATATAAAAAAAAGGAGAAGCAGTTTTCTGTCGGAGAGTGTGGCCTACGCAGCACTCCCATGTGTCTATCTCTCCCCTGTTACAAAAACAACGTCCAGAATGACGATTTGTAGAAGAAAAACGAAATAGAAAAGAGTACACAATGCACAATACAGAGATTTTACGTGGTTCACCTCTAATCTGGAAGCTACATCCACAGTTGAGCAATAGAACGAATTTCACTATGTCTCTGAAATATTACAAAAACCTCATTTTACTCTCTCAAAGAGATAAGAACAATAAATAAGGAAATCCTAACCCAAAAAGTATACAAATGCCCCTAGCCCAAAAATGCCAAAAAACCATGAGAGTAGAGGTGTTTTTTCATATGGTGAAAAAAGAGATAGACTCATGAGAATGCTGGTGTAGGCGACACTCCTAGGCAAAGACCTTTTTCCCTACCAAAAAAAAAAATGATATTCAATCTAAAATTTCCCTTCCCC
The DNA here is from genome assembly GCF_018873765.1 of Telopea speciosissima. NCBI lineage: Eukaryota > Viridiplantae > Streptophyta > Magnoliopsida > Proteales > Proteaceae > Telopea > Telopea speciosissima. Next base: position 3,574,022 of record NC_057922.1, read on the forward strand.
AAAGATTTAAGACAAAATCATGCCTTCTTAGTACCCTTCTGGCCTTGTCTTTTTACAAAGAACACCAAGTCAATAAGATGTCTCACACGAGTCAACAACTGCAATATATTTCTCTTAAGGGGTATTTTAGAAAATACTAAAACCTAGGAGACTATTTATGAACCCAAAGGGAAAGTGAATTATTCCATTCCTTGGCTGCTAGCCTTGTAGCAGGAGCATTCCTGCTATAAGTGTAGCGGTAAAATTTTTTCCAAATTGTTCTCATTTCTTCACCTCTCAAGAAATTTCTAAAAACAACGTTCTATATTTTGGGTTTTTCATTGTTGTAAATCTTTGAAGAGGACAACAATGCATTAATCAGATGTCAAATTCAGGGTCTTAAATTTAATTTTATGGCTCACCTTGTATTGCATCTTTTCCGTATTTTAAACCAAATAAAATTGTCCCGAGATTTGTCTCCCACTCCCGTCGTCCTCCCACCATTTTTCATCACCTTACTTTGAGACTTGTTTGGAGTCAAAAAACTGAGCCGTACTTGAAACACAAGCAAGGGAGAGTAAGACCTACTGCGTCTTCCTGAGACTGGCCCCCAAGCCCCACCAGAATTTTACCTTCTCCTTTTTTAAATAATATTTTTAAGTAATCACATGTAGCCAGGTAAAGGGACTTGATGAGTGTCACCAAGGTTAGGGAATTGTAATCAATGTCATTGATTCCACATATTTGGATTAGTAATTTGGATCCTCTACTGTCGAGTTGCCGGTAGGATCCTATTGTCAAGACACAGCAATGCGGTAAATGATTGCCTTATCCCCACTCGGGTAAGGCACTTGGGTAGGGATAAAGTGGTAATTTACAGCCTTGTTGTGTCTTGGCAGTAGGGTCCTGCGATCGTATTGTCAAGACACAGCAAGGTGATAAATGACCGCCTTACCCCCACTCGGGTAAGGCACTTGGGGCAGGGATAAAGTGATAATTTACGACCTTATTTTGTCTTGGCAGTAGGGTCCTGCTAGGCAGCTTGGCAGTAGAGGATCAGGATCCATATCACTTGTTAAATTTCACCATAAAACGAGCATGTTGGATATTACTTCTATTAGTTCATATATTGCATATTGGAGGTTATCAACATTATGGGATGTGCTTTGATTAAGCATCTGGAAGGGCTGTTGAACAAGGCATCAAGCGCTTAAGCATTTGAAAAGATCCTGTTACCATGGAGGAATGACTCAAAAAGAAAAATTTTCACAAATGGCCGTAGCATGCTTACACGGCCGTGTATGAAAACATAGCTTTATTTTTTGAGTTTTTTGAATCAGTTTTTTTAAATGAAGACTAGTATAGATGTAGTTAGGACAGCTCATGTAAGGTGGTGGGTTGGATGCTGATTTCTGTATTTATTATCGGTTGTAATTTTCTTGTTTTTGGTACTTTTGTTGATGCGGGGTCGATCTGTCCCATTTTTGTTAGGGCCCTCTGTTTCCCTCTTTAAGCCTATTTTAAAGGAGTTTTAGGTGGTTTCTTGTTTTTTTGTATTGTTAAATTTTCCTTTTGAGATGTTAAATACTTGTGACTCAGCTTAACGACACATCCCAATTGTATTATATTAATTTGGAAAAAGTTTTCATACACGGCTGTGTAAGCCGTGTATGTGAGAGGGTGGGAGTTTCAAGGCATTAATTAATGGATGGGGGTTTATGACTTTTCCAACTCTTTGTGAGAAGGGACACGGCCGTGCATGCTTATACGGCCGTGTATGAAAACTTTCCCCTATTAATTTTGTGTACTTTGAAGGCTAATAATATAATTTTATTGTTTTTGATTTTTTTTTGGGTAGTTTAAAAAGGAATGGAGGGCAAGGGGCAAGGGAATAGGATCCAGATCCTTTCCAATGAGGGCATCACCCAATAAGCGCACAATAAGCATCCAACAGTTGGACTGTTTGAGCACACATCGAGATGTGTGATAAATAGCCCAACTGTTCGATGCCTCATTGGGCACTCGTTGAACGATCTCCTCATTGGAGAGGATCCGGATCCAGGAAATACAACTTAGATGAGGTTATACCGTTATAGGGGGTCTCAAAACCGAGATCTTCTAACGAGCTAGGCTCAACCGCACTAGTTAGCCCCTGACCAGCTGGGCTAGCAACTATCCTTGACTTCTTAATCAATTTTGAGCTGCTTTTTATGGGATGAAATTTTATTGGAGAATGGTAGGATTTACTTGTGGATTAAATTTGAGGCCAGGTGGATTACCACGTGGCAAATATCATTTTGGACATGGGACATGTTGTTAAGCTTGACAACACATATGCCACGTGTGAAGATAGAATAATTTCTGGAATTTCTCCTTATCTCAAACGATGAGTTTGAGGTGTTTTTATATTTGAAAAACTGATGTACATCAAGTTACAATTTGATTCTATCCGTTGTAGAGTTGGGATAGAATAGAACAAGCTAAAATATAGGGATGAGAAGTTACACGTAGTTTGAACAATTCAAACAATTTTGAAAGTTTAAAAATTCTGTTGGAGATTCAAATTCAAACTTCAACGTAATCCTAACATCCCCCCTCAAGATGAAGAGGAGCGTTTGCAAATCTTCAGCTTGTCACGAAGGAAGGCAAATCGAGCCGTTGACAGAGGTTTTGTGAGAATATCGGCCAGCTGGTCCTTTGTGGAAATGAACCGTACCTCAAGGTGACCCTGTGCCACTAGATGGCGCACAAAATGAAAATCCACCTCAATATGCTTTGTTCGTGCATGAAATAATGGATTTGCTGTTAAATATGTTGCACCCAAATTGTCACACCATAGCACTGGTTTTGGATTGTTGGAGATACCCAGTTCTTGAAGTAAGGATGTGATCCAAATGATTTCGGCTGTTGCATTTGCTAAGGCTCTATACTCAGATTCGGTGGAGGATCTTGCTATGGTTGGTTGTTTCCTGGCAGACCAGGAAATTAAATTGGCACCCATGAAGATTGCATAGCCCCCAGTGGACCTACGATCATCAACACAACCAGCCCAGTCTGCATCAGAGAAGGCCATCAAACCGGTTGTGGAACTTTTAGAAATGAGGAGACCGTGGGTCACAGTTGCCTTAAGATAGCGTAGGATTCTTTTAACAGCCTGCCAATGAATCTCTGTAGGAGTTTGAAGAAACTGGCATACTTTGTTGACTGAAAAAGAGATATCTGGCCTTGTGAGTGTAGCATATTGAAGAGCCCCAACTATGCTGCGATACAAGGTGCAATCAACCATTGGATTTCCATCATGCTTAGATAGCCTAGCTGTAGTGGCCATTGGTGTTTGAACTGGCTTGACACCTTCCAGACCGGTTCTTTCCAACATATCGATGATGTATTTTTGTTGGGACAAAATAATCCCTTGTGAGTGGGGGATAACCTCTACACCCAAAAAATAATGCAACTGGCCCAAGTCACGTAGAGCAAACTCCTTATGGAGGTCTTGAATCACCTGTTGAACCAGAGATAAAGTAGAGCCGGTAATAACTATATCATCAACATAAACCAGGATGTATAGACAATGTGCACCCTTGTTCATTATGAATAGGGATGTGTGTCACGCCCCTATTCCAGACAAGGAATATGATATCATATAAAGGGTGACTAGGACGACGCGTGTCTTCCTACTAAACCGCCGGATCAGCGACACGGTGTCCCAACGCATGATCATATCAATATTAACACAATATAACATTAGAATGCGAGAAAAGAGGAATATTACATTCCAAGGATCAGTAGTATTGTGGAAGCGTATAAATCGAATAGTTACAAGATGTTCAAAGCTAGGTGATAAATACGGTAATTAGTTACATTTCTAATGACCATCTAATAACTATCAAAAATGGTATTACGATAAGTATTTCACCATAGGCCTTAGCCTCAAAAGTAATCAAAAGGGATCGAGTCTGAATATCCTCACGGCCGTAGGCACAATCATCGCAAGGACACCGTCGCCATGTTCCTCAAACACGGCCCCGGTTCCTCTTCACCGATCTCATCGTATCCCAGGGGCTGAACTCCAAGTCCGCGAGATATCCGTCACCGCACCATAATCTAAAAGTGTGCGCACGAGGGGTTAGCTCCAGGCGGTGAGGGGATGGGGATGCACAAACACGCATTCACATAGTCCAATGATGCATGCACATGTTAAGTCCATTTTCCACCTAACAAACAAACTAAGTCAATGGCATATGCTCTTGTGACAACTCGGGAGACACTTGTGGGTCACTTAACTTATCGCCACAATGAAACCTCAATTGTCACGTGGGACCTACGCCGTCGAAGCCTCAAGACCACTCGGTGGCGGACCACGATAACCAATACTACCATGGTGGCCTCTCCCACCTCCACGGAATCCGGTGTGCGATTACCCAACACCTAAACCCCTATTGGTAAGGGTCGTAGCATAAGGGTGTGAAATCCTAGCCACAATATACTACATGCAAGTCCTATCGTCCCGAGAGGTAATCGGGCGCATCAACTTTTCATCCGGTTTAGTGCCGGTTACCCGGCCTGGCCGGCGCATACGATTCATCATGACATTCAACAAAATTTCTTCATAAATGTATATAGTGTTCGGGATTGCACCGCACCCACCTAACACGAGACCCATCAAGGTACAACATTACCAATCAACATTATAACAAACGGATATAAAATTATGCAATATCGCAAACATGCTTATTAATTATAATGATTACATAATATATAATGCAATAATAATAACAAGCCCAAACAACCAACCCACTCACTACGTATCGCCAAGCACCGATTTATCGGTTTGTCGCCTCAATCAAGCAATAAGCCACAAAAATGAATATTTTAACCTATACAAAGAGGGAATAAGGTTAAGCGAGCGAAAGGAACGGATCCCAAAGGTCTCCCATAAACACTTAAGTATAAGGTTTCGAGAGGCAGAAGTGGTTGCGAGGAGTGGTTTCATGCCCAAATTCTGCAACCACATGTAAATCCTAGGAAACAGGGGGTTCGGGGCACGTTTTAGTCAAGGTCGGATGCGAGATGTGGTTTGGAAAACTGAATCCAGTGTAAATCCGAGCTTCACGAGGGCTCGGGACAATTTTTGTCAAGGTCGGATGCGGATGTGGTTTGAAAGCGAATCGAGTGTAAATCCGACCTTCCACAGAATCCTTCTCGGGAAGGTAATTTCAGGAGTGGTTTCTTGCAGTGCGAAACCACATGTAAACCCTCACACCTTCGGTCCAAAATCCGAAGGATTCCCCTCCAAGGACCCCATTTCAAGTGGTTTTAAAGCACAAGGACTTCTAGAAAACTCCATCCTAAGCTCATTAGGGTCCAACCTTAAATCTCCCAAATGGCAATGAGAACCCTCACATTAGAGCTCATAATGGAGTGAACTAACTCCACCATAGCTTGGCTTTAAAGCTCCATCTACTCCCTAGGTTCCAAGAGAGATCTAGGTCAATCTCTCCCATTACCCAACCCCTTTTAAAATCCAAAATAGAAGAAGGAAGAAGCTTACCTACCCCCAAGATGAGAGCTCCACGATTTATGGCCCAAGAAATGGGGTCTCCACCTTCCTCCAAGCCTCTCTCTCCTTCCTCTTTCTCTTCCTCTCCTCTTTCTCTCCTCTTTCTCTCCTCCACGATTTAGGGTAGAAGAGGATGGTGAAGGAGAAGTAATGTCCTCTCTCTCTCCCTCATGGACTCATTTATAATAAATGGGTATTTGGGTACCTCTAGTCAAATGGGTCATGAGGCTTAATGGGTCAACCCATTAGTTAAGTCTTGAGGCTAGAACTTACTTTTCCCCCTGTCATGGTTTATTACCCATGACCCCGAACAAGCTTTCGCCACGGCAATGCTAAGCTCATCACCGAGCGAAATATCCAGTGAGGTGACGGTCGGGATGCTCTCTCCTGAACTCCTCGCTTCCCGGGCTGGTACTTGGAGGGTAATCGGACGAAGTCGCCGTCAATGAACTTTCCCCAGCGGCGGTTGAGGAATCTTTCCTCCACGAGGGCAAACCCGTCTTGTGGTCAACGATTTTGTAGCTAGGTTTGACCATCATGGAGAACAGGTCACCGCATACATGGCGGCGGTATCTACACGTCACGAGAAGAAATGATATTTAATTATATCCGGGATGCGGGTATAACATCCCCCCACCTTATAAGAAATTTCATCCTCGAAATTTGATGTACCTTGTAGATAGGCAAGAAAAGGGTATTTCGCCGCATCTCTACCTCCGCCTCCCAAGAAGCTTCCTCTTCAGGATGGTTGCACCATTTTATCTTCACATAATGAATGGGCGGTTGCGAAGATGAACAACCTTCTTTGTCCAAAATCTTTTCAGCGACCTTTATAGGACATGTCGGCCGTAAGTTACGGTGGTTCATGCGTCAATACATGGCTTGGATCATGGACATACTTCCTCAACATGGACACGTGGAAGCGTCGTGCACACCTTCTAAAGAGGGAGGGAGTGCTACACCGATATGCCACCGGTCCAATCCGTGCAAGGATCTCAAAGGTCCTATAAATCTCGGACTCGCTTGCCCTTCTTGTAAACGCATCACCCCTTTGGAGGGTGATACCTTAAGGAACACTTTATCGCGATAGTGAACTCAAGGTCCTTAGTCTCAAGTCTGCATAACCCTTTCGCTGGGTGAGCCGCCTTGATCCGCTCACGAATCAAGTCCACCTTCTCGCATGTTGCTGAATCAACTCGGGTCCAAGAATACGCCGTTCACCTACTTCGTCCCAATATAACGGTGTCCGACACTTCTTCCCATCTCGAGCCTCAAACGGTGCCATGCCTATAGTAGCACTGGTAAGCGTTATTGTAAGCAAACTCAATAAGTGAGAGATGCTCGTCGACTGCCTTGCATATCAATGGCACAAGCTCGGAGCATATCTTCCAATGTCTGAATAGTCCTCTCCGATCGTCCGTCGGTTTGAGGGTGGAAGGCTGTACTAAAACTCAACAGTGTACCCATTGCCTTCGAAAACCCCCGAACTTAGATGTAAATGCGGGATCCCGATCGGAGATGATGTTGACAGAACTCCGTGTAGGCGAACTACATTATCAATGTACAAGCGAGCCGCTTGTCCATCGAATAGGTAATCTTCATGGGGATGAAGTGAGCCGTCTTTGTCAATCATCAACGACAACCCATATGGTATCGACACCTCTAGGCGTGCGGGGCAACCCGGTGACAAAATCCATAGTAACATGCTCCCACTTCCACTCGGGAAGGCAATGATTGTAAGAGGCCATGAGGTCGTTGTCGTCGCCTTCACTGCCGACAAGTAAGACATTTTGCCACATACTCAGCCACATCCCTCTTCATTCCACTCCAAGTAATATTCCTTGATCTCTATACATCTTCGTACTACGGATGAATAGAATAGGGAGAGTCATGGGCCTCGGCTAACACTTCCTTCCTCAATCGAGGGTTACTAGGAACACATAGCCGTTGTCGAACATGAGAACACCACTCTCTGTTAAAGTAAAATCCAGTTCCATGCGTGTCCCCCTTGATAGCCTCAATTACCTTTTGAATCTCCTCATCGAAGCCTGGGCTGATTGAATTCGCCCTACCGAGTGTGGATTGTCTTGATAAAGTGATAGAGATAAGGTAACACCATCAACCGGTAATTCCGGTCCATCCTTCTAGCTTCCTCGATGAGTTTCTCACTGGCTGCTAGTGATGCCGAGTGACAAGGACCGAGATTTCGGCTCGGCGCATCCGCTACTACATTTGCCTTGCACGGGTGGTAATGGATAGTACAATCATAATCTTTCAACAACTCCAACCACCGTCGCTGCCTCATATTGAGCTCCTTTTGTGTAAAGAAGTATTTGAGGCTCTTGTGATCCTTGTATATTTCGCTCTTCTCACCATATAAATAATGTCTCCGGATCTTCGGAGCGAAAACCACAATGGCAAGCTCCAAATCATGGGTCGGGTAGTTCTTCTCATAGTCCTTCAATTGCCGAGAAGCATAGGCCACTACCTTCCCATCTTGCATTAGAACATAACCCAAGCCCATTTTAGATGCATCATTGTAGACTACCATCCCTCCAGTACCATTAGGAATGGTAATCTTGGAGCGGAAACCACCTCGCTTGAGCTCTTGGAAGCTCTTTTCACGGCCTATCGAGACCACTCGAACTTCACTCCCTTTGGTCGGTCGTGTCATAGGAGCGGAGAGCCTGAGAAGTTCTCAATAAATCTCCTGTATAGACTAGTCCCAGGAAACTACGAATGTCCGCCACATTCTTGGGTATCGCCCGATCAACATCGACTTCACCTTGCCAGGGTCAACCTCTATACCCTTACCGGAAACAAGGTGTCCCTGAAATGCCACTGTTGTAGCCAAAACTCACACTTCTGAATTTGGCGTACAACGTTTCTCCCTTAGGCGTTGCAATACTAGGCGGAGATGGTCCGCATGCTCCTCCTCGCTCTTGGAATACACCAAGATGTCATCAATGAAGACAATGACATACTTGTCTAGAACATCGTGGAACACCGGTTCATCAACTCCATAAAGGCGGCCGGGGCATTGGTCAGCCGAAGGACATGACCAAGAACTCATAATGACCATAGCGAGATCCGAATCTTTGTCTTGCCGATATCACTATTTCGATCTTCAATCGATGGTACCCCGACCAGGAGATCAATTTTCGAGAACACCTTCGCACCCTGTAGTTGATCGAATAGGTCATCGATCCTAGGCAAAGGATACCGGTTCTTGATTGTCAATTTGTTGAGCTCACGGTAGTCAATGCAGACGCATACTACCGTCCTTCTTTTTCACAAACAACACGGTGCTCCCCAAGGAGATACACTTGGGTCTAATGAAACCCTTCTTCAACAGGTCCTTCAATGCTCTTGTAGCTCCTTTAGCTCGTTGGGGCCATCTGTAAGGTGCCTTGAATCTGGGGCTGCACCGGGAATGAGATCTATCATGAACTCGTCTCGCGATCTGGTGGCAACCGCGTTAGATCCTCGGGAAAGACATCCGGAAAGTCTTTCACCACGTACAACTCTTCCAAAGGCACGCCTTTGGCTTAGTGTCTATCACGGATGCTAGATAACACTGACATCCCTCTCGCCAATAACTGTTCTTGGAGGCGGAGATGATAGCCTTCTTGGGTCTCTCCCGCCTAGTACCCATAAACACAAACTCTTCACCTTGGTGGTTTGAATAGAACCTTCCTCTCTCAGCAGATTAGGCGGCTTTGTGAGTTGATAGCCAATCCATTCCCAAAATCACATCAAAGTCTTTCATATCCAGCGATACTAAGCGCTTGAGTCCGTGACCACCCACGCATACCGAGCAAGGATCACAAACCGAGTTAAGTTCAACCTTGCTACCCGTTGGTGTATCGACTATCGGTTCGGGCCATTAGCTTTGGTTCAATGGACATCTTCTTAGCAAAACTAGGGGACACAAAAGAGTGTGATGCCCCGAATCAAATAAAGCATAAGCAAAGCGAGAGCAAACAAGAACGACACGACAAGCAACAGGCAACCAATCATAGAAACAAAAGCTATAATATGCACATCTTAAGAGTAGAGTGCATTACCTGTAATAACACTCGGGATCGGCACGGGCCTCTTCATTTGTCACGAATACACCGACCTTGAGATCTATGGGCCGGAGCAGAAGAAGAGAACGCACAACTGCCTTGGCTTGGGGTGCCTTTTGTGTAGCTGGCACTGCACTGGAGGACCTATCATCCGAGGATGAGGGACAGTCTCGAACCATATGCCCGGACTCCTTGCAATTGTAACATATGAGAGTCCGGGAACCATAGTGAGGAGTTGGTGTAGGCACGGTGCTTGCACCGCATCCGACCTCCGGGATGGACCAGGAAAAGTAGTAGTGTAGGATCCTCTCTTTTGGAATTTTGTGGATCCCCTAGGTTCATGAGAGGTCATGGGCCTTTTACCACTGAATGGCCCTGTAATTCTCTCTCTGCTGGTCCTCAATCACCTTAGCGGCTGGACCGTCTCAAGATAAGTAGGGTACTTGTGTAGCACCACGAAGTACTAATGCTAGGTCTAAGCCCCTTCTCAAACTTCCTAGCCTTCACATTCTCGGCCTTCATGTGTACCGGGCGAAGTAAAGCAGACTCCTCAAAAGCTTGCTTGGTACTCAAGGACCGATTTGGATCCTTGAAAGAAGCTCATAAACTCGAGACTCCTTCCTATCACGGAAGTTTTGAGGGAAGAAATTTTTGAAGAAGACTTCCTTGAATTGAGCCCAAGTTGCCTCTCGGGTGAGTTGCCCAAAAATGGTCTTTAGAGGAGAGCCACCACGCATCGAATCACCCGGGTGGTAGGTAGCACACCGGATCTTGTCCGTGTCATTGCACCTTGTATCACTTCAAAGATCCTCTCAAGATCCCTTATAAATGTTGCGGAAAAAGGAATCATGGGCCATCTTGTAGAAGGTTGGAGGACGATGTTTACGAAATCTTTCCGATAACCTAGCATCCACCCAAGCCGGAGCCACCGCTTGGACCGAAGGAGCCACGAAGTGGAAGGTAGAATAGGTGCTGGCACCTCTTGTGTCAAAGGAATTCGGCAGTGGCTTGAGCCGGAGGAACACTAGGTACAGCAGAACCCACAGGGGGGTGGGGAGGATTGACTTGCACGGAGGAGGAGCGGCTGCCTTTCCTAACAAAGGCTTGGAACATAGCGGTCATGTTTTGCATAAATTGGCGCTGCTCTTGTTGCGCCTCCCTATGCTCTCGTTCCATGGATTGCAACCCATTGCTCAACAACGCGGCGACATCCGCATTATTATTAATTGGCGGTGCTACCGGTAGAACCGTATTCAAGCCTCACCGGCCTCTTCCCTAGCAGAGAACGGTTGGCATTTGACCGTGTATTAACCATGGTTCACACCGGTTACGATCAACACCCACGATTATAGGCACAATAGCAATATTAAGCAAACCAATCAAAAATCGATTTGCAAAGGTAAACATAGGTTACACGAGGGGTAAGGGAAGCAATAATGAGGGTAATAAGCATTAGAAACAAGTTGGTTAAGCAAACAGGTCAAAAACCCTTTTCGCCGGGTCGGATTTACATGCGGTTTTACTAGGCTGCATCCGAGTGTAAATCCGACATTCACAGGACCAAAGTCTGGTCTCGGGAAACCGCGGATTCACGATCGGTTTCAAAATTGTGCATCCGAGTGTAAAACCGCATGGTCAAAAACAGAATTTCTAACTCGAAACTCTCTTTCAAAACCCAAATTCCTTTTTCCAAACACCCCCTACGCTCTGGAGAACCCAAAACCGCACTCGTTCCTTGCTCCTCTCCCTTCTAGGTGGATTTTTGGCACTCAATCCACACACAACAGATCCGATCGAGTTCAGGTATGCCCTCTTCCCTCTCTATCGATCTACCTCTTTCTCCTTTCGACTTCTCTTATGGAGAAACCCCAAAATTGATTTCGGGTTTACAAGATTTGGGTTTTTTTTGTTTTCTCCTAGCTAAATAGATGGATTATTGTCCATTCTCCATTCGTTTCCCATCATATGCAACCTAGTTGAGGTATTTCCCCCAATTTTGCACCTTCACCATGAGTTTGGGTTGGATTTTGGAGAAATCCCAAAACCCTAACCGAAATTCTATTTCCTTTTTGCCCAAATCAGGTTCGATTTTGCTAGGTAGGCTTGGTGTATACAATTTGGGGTTGTCTCAAGCCATTACTTATTTATTTCTTGCAAATTGGAACTTCAAGAATCACATCTGAAATTTCCTTTTAGAAATTCAAGCATGATTTACTACAAATTAGCTCCATATATTGCTTAAACTAGGTATTTAGTATAAACTTCATGTGTTAGGTGTACTATGGCCATGTATGTATATTGTTTACTATGTCATTCAACTTCCAATCAAATTCTGAAAATTTCCTCTTTGGATTTCTTCGTATATTATTTATCAATTCAGTCCAATTTTGTTTGAACCAAATGCTTGTATGATATAATGCTTCTCCAAGCATAATGTGGCCATGTACATTTATCCTCTATGATTGTATCTACATAGTGGCCATGTACTCCCCTTTTTCCTAACTCCTTAGACCATTCACAACCAAATTTTCTAGAAAATTTCTACTGTAATTTGGTTAATCTGTTGTAGGAATCGAGGTCTAGGTCCTAATTCCTTATCTCCTTTCATTGTATATCTTCTTAGGCCTTAATATCCAAGCATGGACTTAATGTGTTTCTGTATTCTTGGCCTTCCTTGGTTGCAGGTTAGGGAATCTAAATGGCTCCTAGAACAAGGCGTGCACGGGCCGAACAAGCTGCCCCAGCTGCTTTGGATGCACTATGGTTTCAAGACCTAGAGAAACAGGAGATGTACCAAGACCACTTTCGCTTTAAGAGTATCTTGGAGGGGAGAGATGTGGTACTGGAAGACCTCAAGGCCTACAAGGTAGGGCCGAGATTTGAAGCACCGGGGTGGTCCAACCTCCTCAACCTTCCGAGCCATTCTATCCCAAGCTCATTCGTCACTTCTACGCCAACCCGCACACCGAGAACCTAGGCACGCGAGATTACCGGATCCTCTCTTATGTCAAGGGAGTCACCATATCCTTCACGGGGCACGGTTGGCGAGGCATCCTCAATGTAGCTATCCGGGGAGAGAAGACCTATCTCGCACCATGGAAGAATCCCTACTCCTTTCTCGGGAGAGAGGCATACGGGAATTATACAGGGAGCTTACACGTGGGGCATTCGAGAAGAAAGTGCTCGAGACTTCTTTTGCCAATTCTCCCAGGATATTGAGCGGATTGTGCAAAGACAACATCGTGCCTATAGCCGGTCACCGCACCATGCCTTCCATCTTCGTAGGCTATGTGGCCTATCACCTCTACAAAGGCATTCCCATCCGCCGCCCTACATTATCATGCGGACCATGGATCATGCGGGGCAAAATCCCAGGAGGAACTTAGATTTACCCTATGGGAGATTGCTCACCACTATTTTCCAAGCATTTTGGAGTTGACTTGAGTGAGGAGGATCAAGACTTAACCGAAGATCCACCTCTAGATCGAAATGCAAGTGGCGAGGATGCGAGTGCGATGGATGCATATAGTGATGGGGAGCCATTGGTCCCAGCAGGGTCACGGGCCGAGCCTCAGTGCAGGAGCCTCCTCCTCGGCCTGTGCATGCGGCCTCTTCATCCCAGACTGCTCCTAGTGGGTCGACATCGACAGGATTCTTGCAACTCGGGCCGGATGAGCACCCGGCATGGCTCGAGGGTTTGAAGGAGTGAACACTAGGCTCGATGCATCGAGACGGACGCATGGAGAGCCTCGAGCGCGAGATGGAGGACTTGCACTCCTACCTCCATGATGAGGGCACGAGAGGGCGAGCCCAGTAGTGATGATGAGATGGAGCGGAGACCTCCGTCCATTCCCACCATGCTCTCAATGGACCCCTAGCTATTTGTCTTACCATGCAAAAATTTATTTTTCTTTTTCTTGGTTGTAAGAATTTGAAGTCTCAATTGTGAATTTTGTTGTAATCACTCATTTGGCTTATGGAAAATGTATTCACAATTGGAATTAAGGAATATCTATATATAAATATATACACATGTCTTTCCTTCCACTTGTTGTCTAATAATTGCTCGTCTTGGCTTTCTCCCTAAACTAGTCTTCTCCCTAGCATTCACACACATTCCAATTATGCATTGTTAGAAGCTTTTACTTTAGCAACCTATTGTGTAGAGTAAATCACAATTCCGCTAGATCGTGGTGGTGCGAGCATCTCGCTCCGATACCCTTATCACGCCCTATTCCGGACAAGGAATATGATATCATATAAAGGGTGACTAGGACGACGCGTGTCTTCCTACTAAACCGCCCGGATCACCGACACGGTGTCCCAACGCAATCATATCCAATATTAACACAATATAACATTAGAATGCGAGAAAAAGGAATATTACATTCCAAGGATCGGTAGTATTGCGAAGCGTATAAATCGAATAGTTACAAGATGTTCAAAGCTAGGTGATAAATACAGAATTAGTTACATTTCTAATGACCATCTAATAACTATCAAAAATGGTATTACAGTAAGTATTTCACCATAGGCCTTAGCCTCAAAAGTAATCAAAAGGGATCGAGTCCCGAATATCCTCACGGCCCGTAGGCACAATCATCGCAAGGACACCCGTCGCCATGTTCCTCAAACACGGCCCCGGTTCCTCTTCACCGATCTCATCGTATCCCTAGGGTTGAACTCCAAGTCCCGCGAGATATCCGTCACCTGCACCATAATCTAAAAAGTGTGCGCACGAGGGGTTAGCTCCACGAGCGGTGAGGGGATGGGGATGCACAAACACGCAATTCACATAGTCCAATGATGCATGCACATGTTAAGTCCATTTTCCACCTAACAAACAAACTAAGTCAATGGCATATGCTCTTTGTGACAACTCGGGAGACACTGTGGGTCACTTAACTTATCGCCACAATGAAACCTCAATTGTCACGTGGGACCTACGCCGATCGAAGCCTCCAAGACCACTCAGTGGCGGACCCGATAACCAATACTACCATGATGGCCTCTCCCACCTCCACGAATCCGGTGTACCGATTTACCCAACACCTAAACCCCTGTTGGTAAGGGTCGTAGCATAAGGGTGTGAAATCCTAGCCACAATATACTACATGCAAGTCCTATCGTCCCGAGAGGTAATCCCGGCGCATCAACTTTTCATCCGGTTTAGTGCCGTTACACAGACGCACGGCGCATACGATTCATCATGACATTCAACAAAATTTCTTCATAAATGTATATAGTGTTCGGGATTCGCACGTACCACCGCACCGAGACCCATCAAGGTACAACATTACCAATCAACATTATAACAACAGATATAAAATTATGCAATATGCGCAAACATGCTTATTAATTATAATGATTACATAATATATAATGCAATAATAATAACAAGCCCAAATAACCAACCCACTCACTACGTATACGCCAAGCACCCGGTTTATCGGTTGTCGCCTCGATCAAGCAATAAGCCACAAAGTGAATATTTTAACCTATACAAAGAGGGGAATAAGGTTAAACGAGCGAAAGGAACGGATCCCCAAAAGGTCTCCCATAAACACTTAAGTATAAGGTTTCGAGGCGAAGTGGTTGCGGAGTGGTTTCATGCCCAAATTCGCAACCACATGTAAATCCTAGGAAACCGGGGTTCGGGACGTTTTAGTCAAGGTCGGATGCGGATGTGGTTTGGCGAATCGAGTGTAAATCCGAGCTTCACAGGGGCTCGGGACAATTTTTGTCAAGGTCGGATGCGGATGTGGTTTTGAAAATCAATCCGAGTGTAAATCCGACCTTCACAGAATCCTTCTCGGGAAGGTAATTTCGAGGGTGGTTTCTTGCGGTCCGAAACCACATGTAAACCCTCACACCTTCAGGTCCAAAATTGAAGGATTCCCCTCCAAGGACCCCATTTCAAGTGGTTTTAAAGCACAAGGACTTCTAGAAAACTCCATCCTAAGCTCATTAGGGTCTAACCTTAAATCTCCCAAATGGCAATGAGAACCCTCACATTAGAGCTCATAATGGAGTGAACTAACTCCACCATAGCTTGGCTTTAAAGCTCCATCTACTCCCTAGGTTCCAAGAGAGATCTAGGTCAATCTCTCCCATTACCCAACCCCTTTTAAAACCCAAAATAGAAGAAGGAAGAAGCTTACCTACCCCCAAGATGAGAGCTCCACGATTTATGGCCCAAGAAATGGGGTCTCCACCTTCCTCCAAGCCTCTCTCTCCTTCCT
This sequence comes from Telopea speciosissima, assembly GCF_018873765.1. Classification (NCBI taxonomy): domain Eukaryota; kingdom Viridiplantae; phylum Streptophyta; class Magnoliopsida; order Proteales; family Proteaceae; genus Telopea; species Telopea speciosissima. Next base: position 3,589,873 of record NC_057922.1, read on the forward strand.
CTTTCTCTTCCTCTCCTCTTTCTCTCCTCTTTCTCTCCTCCACGATTTAGGGTAGAAGAGGATGGTGAAGGAGAAGTAATGTCCTCTCTCTCTCCCTCATGGACTCATTTATAATAAATGGGTATTTGGGTACCTCTAGTCAAATGGGTCATGAGGCTTAATGGGTCAACCCATTAGTTCTATGTGGGTAAGTGGATGGAATAACCCATCATTGGGTCAATAGGTTATATGGGCCTGCCCACAACCTCAATTAGGGAAAAGCCCATTCTTAGATGGGTTCATATGAGATGGGTTTAAGTCCCCAATGTACTTCCTAAAGGTACGCGGGACCCGAACTTAAATTATTCCCTTCTCTCATGAAATAGCTCGAGCGGTTCAAGCCCGGACCCGCACTTGAGGTTACCAAGGGAAGAATAATTAATAAGTCTTGAGGCTAGAACTTACTTTTCCCCCTGTCATGGTTTATTACCCATGACCAACAGCTCGCCACGGCAATGCTAAGCTCATCACCGAACGAAATATCCAGTGAGGTGACGGTCCGGGATGCTCTCTCCCGAACTCCTCGCTTCCCGGGCTGGTACTTGGAGGGTAATCGACGAAGTCGCCGTCAACGAACTTTCCCCCGGCGGTTGAGGAATCTTTCCTCCACAGGCAAACCCGTCTTGTGGTCAACGATTTTGTAGCTAGGTTTGACCATCATGGAGAACAGGTCACCAGCATACATGGCAGCGGTATCTACACGTCACGAGAAGAAATGATATTTAATTATATCCCGGGGTACGGGTATAACAATGTGTCTGTTTTGGATCCTTGAAACCCTAGTTTAAGTAAGTAGGAACTCAAACGTTCAAACCAAGCTCTTGGCGCTTGCTTCAATCCATAGAGAGATTTTTGAAGCTTACACACATAGTCAGGTCGATCTGGATCTGTAAAACCGGTTGGCTGAGACATGTAGACATCTTCATGTAGTGCACCATTCAAGAAGGCATTACTAATATCAAGTTGCCGAATGGGCCAATTACTGGATGTTGCCAATGATAGAACCGTTCTTACTGTAGTGGGCTTGACAACCGGGCTAAATGTTTCTGTGTAATCAATTCCGGCTTGTTGATTATACCCTTTGGCTACTAGTCTAGCCTTATATCTCTCTATGGTGCCATCAACCTTTCTTTTTATTCTAAAAACCCATTTTGACCCAACCACATTTTGATTTGGAGATGAAGGTACCAAAACCCAAGTTCCATTTTGTAATAAAGCATTAAATTCCTGTAACATCGCCTCATTCCATTTAGAGCATTTTGCAGCCTCTGTATAGCAAGTAGGTTCTTTTTCGGTACTGGTTTGGGCAAGGAAGGCAGAGGGTAATGGATATCGGGTTGAGGGTTTTGGATTTGACCTTAATTGCATATTGTGGGTTCGTTTGGGCTGTTCCTGTGGTTCGGTTACAGTAGGCCGAGATTGTGGGCCTGATGTGACCGAACTAGGGATAGGTAATTGGGCTGATGGTGGTTGATCCATAGATGGTGGGGAAGGGCTTGGGGAAGGTACTGCAGGTATAGGTGATGGCAATGCAGCTGTTGGTGATGGCAATTCAGCTATTGGTGTTGGAGATTGCATGGGTGAGTGTGGTGTGTGAGTTGTGAGAGGTTCAAGTGACATACCTCTATAGCCGTGTGCTCCATTAGGGCATGTAGATGGATTAGGTACAGCTGAAACCGTAAGCCATGGGATAGAGGTAGACTCTGCAGGTGAGGAATGAGTAGACTGACACAAAGAGTTATATGGAAAGGATGATTCAATAAAATCCACATGTCTAGCAATATACATTCGGTTTGCAGAAATATCCAGACATTTGTAACCCATATGATTTGAACTGTATCCTAGAAAGATGCAAGGAGTGGTTCGAAAAGAGAATTTGTGATTGTTATAAGGCCTAAGTAATGGATATGCAGCACAACCAAAAACCTTGAAGAATTTATAGTCAGGTTTGGAATGGAACAAAAACTCAAAGGGAGTCTTGTTATTCAGTACCAGTGTAGGTAGCCTGTTCACCAGATATACAATGGTTTCAAAGGCAAAGTTCCAGAATTTTAAGGGAAGTTGAGCATGAGCCAAAATGGTGAGGCCATTGTCAACAATGTGACGAATTTTACGCTCAGCAGATCCATTTTGTTCATGCGTGTGAGGGCAAGCTACTCTATGAATGATACCACAATGTGTAAGGAACTTATTTAATTTTCGGTATTCCCCTCCCCAATCAGATTGAAATGCCTTGATTTGAGTAGAGAATTGACGTTCTACCATGGACTTAAATTGATCAAAAATTGAATGAACCTGTAATCGTTTGGTCATAGGATAAAGCCATGTATATTTAGAAAAATCGTCAATGAAAATTATGAAATAAATATGACCATTAGTAGAAGAAATGGGCGCAGGGCCCCAAACATCACTGAATATCAAATCTAATGGTGCATTACTAATAGTTCCAGTGAGTGGAAGAGAAACACGGTGAGCTTTTCCCATGAAACAAGATGAACACTTATTTGATGATGTGGATGAGCAAGGTAATGAATTAGAGCTAATAATATTATGAACAAGACGACAATGTGGATGACCTAAACGAGCATGCCATGCATCAATGGAATTGCTGGAACTGATGTTGGCTTCTTTTGAAAGAACTTTAGTAGGGAGGGAGAGACTCTGCAGATGGTACAATCCATCTTTAAGGCACCCTTGGAGCAGCGGCATTTTCGTCACCTGATCCTTCACAACAAAATGGTAAGGATGAAATTCAAAGAAACATGAGTTATCTTTAGTAAAATGATGAACTGATAATAGATTCTTAGTAATGTCAGGGACATGAAGCAGATTAGAAAATTGAAATTTCTTTTGGTTTGGTGAAGTAAAATGAGATGAACCAATGTTAGTAATGGGTAAACCTAGCCCATTACCAACACGCAGTCTATCCTTACCAGAGTATGGTGAAGAGGTTTGAAGCATGGACAGGTCAGGTGTGATGTGGTTTGTAGCTGCAGTGTCAGGATACCATTCTTTTAGGTTAGGTGATGGAGAGGGAAGAATTCCAGCCATGTTAGCAGTGGGTGAAGGCTGTGCTGAAGAGTTGGTGGAGTACCGAAAATAACACCTGCTTGCAGTGTGATTAAACTTGTTGCAAATTTGGCAGCGGTCCTTTCTCCTTAGACGCTGGCCTTGGCTGCGATAGGTCTGATTGACAGAACCCACAGGAGTGGGAAGAAGACCTTGTTGCAAAGGAACATGATTGGTGGTGCTCTTGGAGGAGTCAGCCTTAACATGAGAGAGATTGGCTTCTACAACACTTTGGGCAGTCTTCAGGCGCATCTCATGACTGATAAGAAGGCGATGAAGGTCATGAAATGATACTGGTTCAGCCTTGATGGCAAGGGCTGACACAATATCGCTGAAATCGTCTCCCAAGTTCTTAAAAACAATAGCATTTAGTTCCTCCGTTGAGAGAGGTTTGTTGGCTGCAGCCAACTGATCGGTGATGTACTTCACTTCTCGAAGATAGGTGCTTACGGATTTGTCACCCTTTGTTGTGTTGTGCAGCTGCATATGCAGTTGAAGAATGCTGGTTGTTGATAGAGTGCCGAATGCTGTCTCCAGAGAGTTCCAGACTTCAGCGGCAGTGGTGAGGCCAACTACATATGGCAGTACATCAGGTGTAAGAGAGGCTAGAAGCCAGCTCATAACCATCTGGTCCTTGCGAATCCAGTCAGCATAATCTGGATTTATAAGAGAAGATGGTAAATCGGAGTCCGTTGCAGTAGAAGAATCTGGAGTTGATATCTGAATCGGTGGGCAGATGGTAGAACCATCGATGAAACCCACAAGATCATGGGAACGGAGAAGTGGCATAAGTTGGGTTTTCCATAACAGAAAATTATCAGCCGAGAGTTTCAAAGTGATATGGTGTTGGAAACTAGCAGAGGGAAGAGAAGAGGGCAGAGGAGCGGAAGACATTGTTGGCCACGGAGAGGATCGTGTGGCAGGTGATACCATGTGAAGATAGAATAATTTCTGGAATTTCTCCTTATCTCAAACGATGAGTTTGAGGTGTTTTTATATTTGAAAAACTGATGTACATCAAGTTACAATTTGATTCTATCCGTTGTAGAGTTGGGATAGAATAGAACAAGCTAAAATATAGGGATGAGAAGTTACACGTAGTTTGAACAATTCAAACAATTTTGAAAGTTTAAAAATTCTGTTGGAGATTCAAATTCAAACTTCAACGTAATCCTAACACCACGTTTCAAAATACAAACACAGTTTTCCCCCCTCTTCCCCTAACATGTGCGTTGTAGTTTTTCAGCTCGCATGCCTAACTCTACGATGTAGCCTTTGGCTCGCTCTGTTATGACAAAAATCAAAAGAGAGAGAAAGAGAAAGCCACATAGAAGGATCAATTTAACCGATGGAAACTACTTAAATTCAAATTACCTGAATAATCATCTCCAATGTTTTATTAGATGTAAAACTAGTTTTTGAGCAATTTTATGAATAACTAATTAATGCCAAGAGATCACAATTCTATAATACTTCTAACGCAGACATTGCAAAAAGTTCATCACCTTTACATCCTTCATTTCCGCACCCACACTCCTCACACTCACATTTCATCTCTTTCACCAACTCCATTGATTCTGGGACTCGAATCTTCATCTCTACATGCAGTGCAGGTGGGTCAAGGTCTTCAAGAATATCATTGTTCGTGGCTACCAAGTTAACCCATGTGTCAATTGTCGACTCGGACGATTCCAACACGTCTTTCCACCGTATCTCTGCTATACCCAAAAGCTTAGAACTTCGAAATCTACCGAGAATTGGTTCTGTATCTTTCCACCTAAGCTCGAAGACCACACTTTGTCGTTTGAGTTCCTCCAAGGAGTCTTTGGTTGCGTAACACTCCAACGAGACTGACTCGTTCCAATAGGGATGACTCGTCCATGGGATCTCCCGACTGTTGACCCGAATCGTCTCATTATTTCCTGCGCAGAAAAAGTATCTAACAAAGAGCGTACCAGTATGGATTCGGTGCTTTCTGCTTCTATGATTCTCAATTCACAATTAAGAGAGGAATGATCTGGAGAAGCAGCCATTGATTCAGATGCTCTGAGAGAGAGATGCTTACGAGGAAGGTGTGTTTGGTGCGTGGTGTGGTATTATGGTATATATATATATATATATAATGCGCAGTAATCACAGGCATCAAAATGGAATAATCCCCTTCTTTTATGGGTTCGAAAATACCCTTTTTAATTGAAACGGGATTTCATTTCAGCACTCGTAATTAAGGGTAGCAGAAAAATTCCAAGAAAAATTTTGTGCTAATTTTTTTTTGTTTTTTGGTAGAAGGCAAACTTATTTATATATAGAACGAGAAGAATACTTGGAATGTTTGGAACAAAGCTCAGCTAAACAGGGCGTGGAGATAGGCCAGCTTATCTCGCTAGAACAAATTTTGTGTTCGTTTGAGATTTGAGAGGAAGGCATTATGCCCATGCAAGTAACAAGTTGCTTTATTAATTAGTTCTGTAGGTTGCAAGTTGCTTTCACTATTTTTTTTTTACTGGTATTAGAGGTTCGTGGCCATAGAGGCATGCATGATCCATAAGATTACGTAGGGTAGAGCATGTTCAACACTTTCATCTTATTTAAACCACGATAGGATATGTTTAAAAAAATAGTCCCTTACAAGCTGATCCGGCCAAGTCATATCTGATATCTGGGTCGATCGATACCAATATTTTAAACCATGCTGGGACATGTTGAAATTTTGCTGGCCTAATTTTAAAAGATTTATTTCAAACGAGAAGAAAAAAAATTTCTTTACTAAGTACAAACCCTGTGTGTAGGTTCCAACCAATACCATTGTTTCCTCAATTAAGTCGTTGTAGTATAGTGGTAAGTATTCCCGCCTGTCACGCGGGTGACCCGGGTTCGATCCCCGGCAACGGCGTAAATTTATCTTTTTTTGGTTTGAAGTTGACTTAATTAGTGAGAGTTTAGAGGTATCATCTATCGTTGTAAATATTTCTATGCGGGTTTACCGTTGTTAAGGTTTAAAAAATCAAAATACCATGGTTTTTCTGCAACACTGGTTGCTGAGTTGACAATTATGATCATTGGATATATCATATATAGGTTAACGTCTTGATTAACCATGTATCAAGCAAGCTTCCTGAGAGAAAAGTAAAACTAGAGGCACCTTTTGCAAGGACATGGACCTCTCTCAGTCTCTCTGGAAACATCAACAAAAATAACAAAAACAAACAGCTCGACTAAAGAAAAAATACCCACAACTAAGGTCTTGGTCGCCTAATCCAAATGCAAATCCCAACCCTGGAGAGCTGAAATAACCGGAAGGCAATCAGACGCAATCACAAGCGATGAAAAACCTAAACTCCGAGCAATGAGAAGAGCATCCTGAACAGCGTTAGCCTCCACTATCGAAGCTTCGGGACAGAAGGATTCCTCATATCGAATCTTCAAATGGGGAATTTTGGAGGGGAGAGTGAGTGAGCGTGCCCCATAGAAATACTTTTCCCTAATTCAAAGATTGCATATTGGAGGTTTATTTTGAACCTATGGTAACATAATCTAGTGGCCAAAAACATCAATTTTTTAGACCATTCCCCCCCCCCCCCCCCACACGTCCATCAGAGCCCACTAAAAAGTCAGAAGTTGCAGCTACCCCCAATAGTTTGGGACATTTATTTCCAAAGATTTACATAGTTGGGATCCATATTGATTGGATGATAAACACAGTTTCATATATAAATGAAGGGAGAATGTTTTCTGTGTCGGTTGTGCCCAGACACATGGGTCTGCCATTCAGGGGTAAGGTGATCATTGCGCCCACCCCCATGTGTCTAGGCACAGCCTGCGCTACAGCACAGAGAAAAACGCCCCATAAATGAAATGGATCATTTCAAATGTATTCCAACTCAGCTATCAAAGCCTTCTGAAACCTATATGACATGTTAACCACCCCCAACCACCACGGATAGTGATCTTCTACGGCGCCCTGCCCGTAGCAGCCTGTGTGGCCTAGACAGAGCGCTGTATGCAATGTCCGCCTTACCCCTGCCTGAACACCTTGCCTGAGCAGGGGTAAGGCAAACATTGCGCGTGGCGCTTCGTTTGGGCCACACAAGCCCTGTGGGCAGGGCACCGTAGATCTGTATACAAAACCCCCCCTCCCTCCCCCTCCCCCTCCCCCTCCCCAAAAAAGAGCCTACATAACATGGGTAGGTTTGCACCAGTCTAGATCAAGAGGCGAGAAAACATATATCTTAGACCACCCACCCATTTTCATAAATAGAGTATGAATCACCTAACCATATCCATATGTGTAGGTTTCATGTATGGTTAAGTGATGATGTGTCTTTAGGGAAAGCCATCCATCCATACGGAAAGCGCACACATATGGGTAAGTGATCCAGTTCCCATAAATGCCTCTACAGGCAATGAAAAAGATCCTGTCCATCCATACGGAAAGCGCACACATATGGGTAGGTGATCCAGTTCCCATAAATGCCTCTATAGGCAATGAAAAAGATCCTGTCAATCCGGGCAGCGTGCAGCACTTGTGCAGCGCCTGGGATTGAGCAGGCGCTTTAACTACTTTACCCCTGCTCAGGCAGGGCGTTGGGCAGGGGGTAAGACAGTAAAAACGCCTGTTCAATCCCAGGCGCTGCACACGACTGCATGCTGCCCGGTTGACAGGATCCAAGTCCGCTGCAGGTAGAACACATATCGATGCATTCACCTAACTATACGGAATCGTATACATTCAGGTACGTCATACACAAATTTGTATTTAATCCATGAGTGCTTTCTGGAGGACTTGGATCTTGTGCAGCTGTGGTGGGAGCTGCACTGTGCAGCACCAAAACCCACCCTGAATACAGGGGGGAGGTGGTCATTTCACATGTGGGGCCCAAGTGGGACCCACCTGTGAAATGACTACCTTACCCCTATTTTTCTTGTCATTTAGTGGTGCTGCACAGGTGCAGCTCCCACCACGGCGAGATAAGATCCTTTTTCCTGTCTCGGTGCCTTCCCAGTTTTTCCTGCTTGAACATTAAATCTTCTTGCTATTCACTCGTGTAGTCATCAGCCCTGAATGGTGATGCCAGAAGAACGTATATCCAGAGACCAAACAATGTTAGAAACTAGCTCCAAAATAATACTTATAAAACCAAGTGATTGGAAAGCAAATTAGAGAACAGTCCGTTCTTGTTTGGATGTTGTTAAAGACCTAAATATATTAAAGGACCACACTGCGATCTCAAATCACCCACATCAAGCACGTACGAAAACAATCAACATTCAACGTGCATAGTATCTTTTCCCAATTCGATCAAGACAACCAAACCATGGACAGAATAATTAAAGTAAAAAAAACAGGGTCAGACAAGGCAGTTAAACAAGAGCAATGCTACTCTCCCCACCAGGAGGCTTGCGGACTCCGCCTAGGTAGTCTCTGTTGGCTGCCTTCCCATCAGCAAAGATGTCACTGCCACTCATCTCCCGCAGCTTTGCTGTGCTAAGTGACTTCTCAGCAGACCCTGGAGGGGCATCACCTTTAAAGATATCATTGCCACTAAGCTCTTGAAATTTCTGATTATGTATCTTCTTTGCTGTCTTCATCACTGTTTCCTCACTAAACATCAGATTACTCTGACCTCCCGCAGGCTTTAAATTTGAAAACAAGTTAGATGTCTGAAGGAGAAAAGGTAACAATGAACAGGATATTGCTCACACACACACGTACACAAATCAAATACAAAATCAGTGATCAGGTAGGACCTAATGGGGAAGAGGAAACTTGTCTCAGGACTCAGAACCAACTGAAGACAAACTACCTATCATGTCTTTTCCTGTTCACCATCACCAACATTTTTCATAATCCCCCCCCCCTCCAAATTATGTGCCACATTGGTAAATATTGTCCATAAGGTTTTATTTGTTGTCCAGTTCCTGCCCTCCCCATGGTTTTAGCAATCGGTCTCATATTGGTATCAGCCGGACCTATACCAATTCCTTGCCGATCCCGTATTGGTACGGACCAAGGGTACAATAGTAAAAAAAACTGATTTTTAAATGAAACCAGGGGCAAATCTGTCCATTATGGGCCAATCCGGATCAGACCGATACCGTATCCAATACCAATTCCTAAATCCCTGGCCCTCCCTGAGCATATCCCACGAGGTTATTAGTTGGTAGGACAAGTACTGACCTTTTGTCTTAAAACAAGTAATCATTTTGGGAGAAATGAAGGAAACCAGGCCTCCAGGGGGGAAAATAGAAACAAAGAGGTGTGGGGGAGGGGGAGGGGGAGGGGGAGGAGGGGGGGGGGGGGAAGAACAAGAGGACTCCTTACTATCTCACACAGTTAACTCACTCACATTAGATACTTTGACGGATGTGCGTAGATTTCGTGGTGCTGGTTCACCCATGTCCATGCTCTCTTTCTGCTCCACAGATCGTGCAGCCAATGGTCGAGGTGGAGTCTCGGGAGGAGGTCCAAATATATCATGTCCACTAAGCTCCTTGCACTTAGCATCAGATAGCTGTTTCTTCATTTTTGCATCCAACTCGCTTTCAAGTGTTCCACTTAACTCTCGCTGCTTTGCCACCTCAGGTAGTGATGTTGGTTTCTTAGGGGAGACACTCTCTTCTGTACCAAACGATATCTGGCTGATTCCACGAACAGCTTGCTGAAACACCAACAGTGAAACGAATTTTGGATTAGTTGAATGCAGTAAGCAATTAAAAACACTCTGATTACAATGGATTCTGAAGGACCCCCTGCACCCACTAGACTTGAATAAATAAGCACCTGGTAATGTTGTAACCCTGCTCGGTTACTACTAAGAGTAGGGTTGGCACTGCCAGAATCCGCATCACCGTTTTCACCATCAGCTGCAAAGATACCACTACCAGTCATCTCCTTCCATTTAGACCCGGAGCATGGTTTCCTGAAAGTTGCAGACACTCAGTTCCAGCAAGTGACTTTTCTTTTAACATGTACAGGTTGTACTTTAACTAAACCTAACATTTAGATATCAGAATTTCCTGTTAATCAACAATGAGCTTCCACCTCCTTTTAATTTGCATACATGTGCTTCTCCAAATGAAGACACCTTAATTCATTTATTAGGATGGTACCCTACAGAGTTTGAATTACCCAAATAAAACTAATCTCTCAAACATTCGGATTTTGTCATTCTCATTCCACATGGAATCTTGTTAATGTTATGCTAATATCAGAAATTCAATTTACAACCATTTAACTCCAAGCACAATATTTTGGTAGGTTACATGATCAATTACAACAATCTGATACTGGAGAATTCCAGTGCATCACAAAATACTCCCCATGTTCCAAAAGATTGTGCCTTTCGAAAAAAACAAACATCTAAAGGAATTGTCATCAACGCTTCGACTTCCCATTTCCTACAAATTCTTTTCCAAGTTTGCTCTCATCTTCAATGCAAATCCCAAATTTGGACTAGTGTGATGATGGATAAGATGGAAAAACAACCATAATTCATGCACTAAAATCTTGAAATGAACCAGCATTTTGGAACAACTAAAAAGCCCTCGGTAGACAGTCTTTAACGAACAGAGGGAGTTATTTTCACCTCCAATTGATAAATCAGCACAAGCAAATCCAATAGCATGATCTACAGTTTGGCAAGGATAGTGAAAGGAGCTAATTATAACATCATGACAATACTTAGACCCTGAAGCAAGGTTCGGGGACTTGGGATCAGTGACTACATTGGTTCAGCTGATCCGGATCAGTATCAGATTGCCTGATCCACTATAGTATAACATTATAAAAAATCCACTGAATATTCCACTTTGAAGTTAGAATTAGTCCCAGTCAATCCCTGAAACCACACTGTGATGGAAAAGTATTGTTGTCTATGAGAGTATAGTTAACAAGATGCACCAGTTTAGAAAGTATGTGACTTTTCAGATGTACTAGAGGATTTACAACATATATGCACTTACAAAGGGAGCAAAGAAAAGGATTCTCTCCACCTGAAATAGCCTAAGTAATTAACAAATGTAATAGGAACATTAAAAAATAAAAAGAGAAAGATAAAGAGAAGTAAATGAGAATAAAAATATAGTTAGAAACTGGTAAGTAATTTTTTGCCCTTTCTTAGGATCTATTCTCCTACAATTCCTAATCAAGTACCTGCAATAAAAAGTCAATATGCTAAGAGCTAACCCTTATGTACCAAGCATTAGATTGTCTCTAAGCAAGCAACTTATTTAAATTTCTATAATATGTTTGTTTGTAAAATAGCACCAACAATGGGAAAAGAAGTTTGCCCCAGATCCCTTGTGCAAACAGAAGAAAAGGTTATCTAACTAATTATCAGAAAGTATAATTACTACTTAGAGTATAAAGGTAGCAGACCATAATATTCATCATAATGTTCAGTTTATAACAATTCACATCTAAGACATTAGAATTAGATGGTGAGAAACTTCAGCGGTAGCAAGACAGTCAAATATTTAACAAATCCGACCTACTGTTCAACAATGCATAACGTAGAACAAATCAAGAACTCACAATTTCTGTTTCCACCTTCTCAGATGTATCAACACGAATTTTTTTCCAATTCAGATACAGTTTTGAAGTTCATGATCACAGTGAAAATTAGTGCAATTGATAGTTCTGCTCATAATAAAAAATTAAAAAGGTTGTACAATGGAAGTAACAGTTTATTTACTATCATAGTAACATTAAAAAACAATATTTTTTTTTTGGGGGGGGGTCAAAAATAAGGAAAGAAACAATTGGAGGGAGTGTTGCAATTTCAAAAACAATTATATTGGCCAAGCAAAACTACATATGGATCCAATTTGAAACAGTATCACGCAAAATCATTCTCTACCTCACTCTAGAAACTATGGGTAAAAAATAGCATTGGCTTCTTAAGCCCTTGTATTGGCCACTATTAAAATATTATATGTACAACACATTAATACGATATATTGGACTGAAGGCCACTTAGCTGTCGAGGAGACTAAGATTAGCTGAAACAGCTACTTGCAGAAAAAGGAAAACATATAAATTCAGAAGTAATGCACAATGGATGAAGTAGAGACTGAGGACAGACCTTACCAAATCCAATTTTATGGAACGTAACATCACAATATTTTCAAGCCAAAGAAAATGTCATACAAGATTGTTTGCAATCAATTAGAATTTATGTACTTACCATAATCAAAGATTAAAGAACAAAAAACTAAATGATAAGCACATAATGACCGGAATACTGTTTGAAATATAATTTTACGAAGAGTATCCATAAAAATGTTTAAATATTATTAAAATCATGACATATGTCAATAAATCCCTGTTATCCATTTTTTTTTAAAAATACAATGATAGAAATCTGGACCATCTTGTACACCTAATTAGGTTTTCCCTGCAAGCACAATAATACTAAAATTACCGCATGTTCCAATCATTGAATTTCCATGGTGCATTGCATTAGATACTTATATATTTGATGTCAATCACAAAGTTAGAGATTTCTTTTTGGCAAAGTTCTTCTAGTCTGGCAAGATTAGAAGGCATCACTAGTTCAGCACCAAGTTTTGCCACGTGTAAGGGCACTGTGGCAATTTGAATTGCAGGAATATATAGGAAATGATCTAGATGGCCTCATGTCAATTTTCAGATTCAAATTCAAGTGTAGGCCCTCCCAGATATTGGCATATCCTGATATCCCTTGTATTTTCAGCAATCCATTTCATTTCTTAGAGGGTTTTCAAAGCTTTATTTTGCTAAAAATTGAATAGGTGCTTAAGGGTCTTTACCTGTTCACAAAATTTCAGCTTTATTAAATTTACTACATGGCAAATATTGGTGCCGGATTGGAGAAACTCTCCAGACCTGCTAGACTATAAAATTTCCCTCTTTTCCTTTTCACAAATTCAAAAAACTACCATAGACAGCATCGACTCACCACTGCAATAGTAAATAAGTTCCAAATGTTGCACAGTATGGTTATCAGCACTTTATAAACGAAGAAGTAGAATTATCGTCTCTAGCAAAATGCTCATCCATAAGTAAGTATGAATACGCTAAGAATATGTTCAGAGCTAGATCGGGACACAATGATCATAGTTTCAGCATATCTAAGGAACCTGATCTGGCAAAGACTCATCGTATAATTTCACAAAAGTTCAATTTAAAGAGATCTCTGAGATCTGAAGGGCAAAAAATGGAATCTAGAGGGGAGGTAGAGAAAGACTTTGCATGATACTGTTTCAAATCCGATATGCTCGCAGAACAAGCATACCAAAGATAAATAACTACGCAGAAACGGAAAAATGTTGAAAACGTAACACTGTTAACAGATCCAAAAGCGCATGCAGTCCAAAGCGACCAAAAAACCTCAGAATCGGAAATCAGAAAACGCGAAAACCGTGATCAATGCAGGCAAAAGGCGTAACAGGGTAGAACAGAACCTCTATACAAGCTCATCAATAGAGAACGTCTAGCCATAAAGTCCGAGAGTAAAGCAAATTTCCAAACCAGGAGCAATCAAAACACAAACAAAACCCTTGATACATTCAGACTCGGCTACAATCTCACCTTTTATTCAAGCTCTCAGCTTCCTCATCAGTCACCTGTCCTCCGGAAAGAACCTTGCTGATCCTACTTGACGGCTGCAATTTTCCGAACAATGAAGAAGAAAGAACCTAAGTCACCTGAAAACCAGCTAAACGACAGAAAGGAAGGAAAGTAACATAAAATTTCCTCACCAAGAACACCTACCTGGTGATCTCGGATCCCAGCACGTAAAGCAGAAGTTGCAGATTCGGCGGCAGAATATTCCGCCGGAGAATTCTCCGGCCAAGTGAGCAGATCTGCTGTAGATGTGTGAGGCTTCCTCACCGGAGTAGTTCTCTCCATTTTTTTACTTTCTTCAGCTCAAATTCTCAGATTTTCAAATTGAAAATGAGGAACACAAGCGAGATTACTCTCAAAACAGTGTTCTAGAGATTTTTCTTGCGCCGCCTCTATCTCACTCCTTCTCTGTGACTGTGAATCAATTTTACGCTTTTGATGTGTAGCTCTGTGAGTAGAAATGGAGAGAAATAGTGAAATACAGAAGGCACCTTCGCTCTGGTTCTGCGTTTTCTCTCTCTTCAAGCGCTATAAAGCTCTAAATTCTGGAAATGACGTGGCTGTCCTCTCTCACTTCCTCACTCAATATATATCCCATAGTCCCAAATTTTAAACTTTAAATTTGAATGAATGGTCCACAGCCAAAGATATAGACGCTAGCTAGAAATCACTATTCTGGAATCTTCTGAAGTTGGAAATGATAAAGTACGACACATTTTAGTGTAGTATGATACATCTCCTTTAAAAATCGTTGGATTGATATATCGAATACTATTTCAAAACGTATCACAAAATATTCTAAAATATGGTTTTTGGTAGAGAGTCTATAGGTTTTTACTGTTAAATATATGTACTCTATCAGAGCTTATTTCGTATTAAATGGGTGAAGTAACGGGCAGGTGCCAGTCTCTAGAAAGGAATTGACCGGCATCTCTTCACCAATGGAATTTGCTAAACCGTACCGTCGTCGAGTCAACTTATATCGACAAAGAAATTAAAAAATGGAAAACTTATTACGAAACTAATTTACTAAGATACCCCTTATTAGTTAGCATAACATTCATTATAAACCCGTCGAAATGCTAAATATATTGGGGGCACTTTCGTCATGTGAACGATTAATTCAAGATGGAATTATCCGTTAAACAAATTTGCTAATCACTGCAGGCTTGCGGTTCGCCCCATATTGCGGAGCACCTTTTTTTTTCGAAAAAAAAAATGAATTACCAAAAAGCCCTTTGTTGTGGACACCAAACAAGAAGAATCACGGTCCGACTGTGGGATAGTAGAGTGGTTCAGACCTGTAGGCTGAGTGAACCACAACTTATAATGGTTGGGATGGGCTAAACACATCATGACCCATTTTCTCAGGGCTGGCCACACGATAGGTATAAATCATTACATTTACATCATATGGGTGGTCCATTGAGCAAGTTTTTGGTTCTATGGTTATAATTCTAAAACAAAGGGACTGCACAAGTAACTTTCACAACTAGGTCTTATCATTTCGAAATATAACAAACAATCATTCACTTTTTTATTTGGTTGGTGGAGAGAGAACGCGGCTTGGTTGCGTGGCCTTGTGCCAGTAAAAGGGTCAATGGGAGCACATGTCAAGCATCCAACATAGGGACGGGATGGTCATTTTCTCCACCCCCTATGTCTAGGTGTAGGAGCATTCGATCAAACAGCGTTCTTTTTCCTTTTTTCTAAGTTTTCTTTCACCCTCAGGTGAATAGAGAATCTCTTCATTCAAGGTGATTTGATGCTTTGATTGGACTCTTGGAATAAACTATTTCGCATGCTCATGTCTGGACTCCGGACGCAAGAGTCATACAACTAAGCCACGTTCTTTTTCCCTAAATATAATCATTAACTCTTATCTCTTTTGTTGACGATCGAAGTACTTTTTCTCAATCCAGTTAGAGGATCTAATCTATGGCAAAAGACTATTAAGCGGTTCTCTTTCACATGGGTGAAGGGAAACTCAGTCATTTCTGTATTATCTTGTTACAAGGTTTTTTTTGTTTCTTTTTTGTTTGACGGTGTGGAGGAAGGGGTAATTAGTTCTCTAAGATATGATAAGATTTAGGGGAAAAAAATCTAAGAATAAATAATTTTTGAAGGAATCTCTAAAGCATAGCAATAGCTTCTAACAGTTACTAACTACTAATCATTTTAAGATCCTCCATTATGACATTGTTAATAGAATATCAACGTATTTTAATTCTTTAATTCTTTTGCATATTATTTGTGATAGACTACATGTAGACACCTCACAGTTATTACAAACCTCCCTCTCGCTAATAACATTTATAGAAGCTTACTCAATTTTAAAAAAATATTAAAAAAAAGTAATAAAACAAATCAATGAAAGTACCTTGTTTTGTTTTGTTTTTTTTTAAATGCGTGTATTTGGGTGCAAGGTTGCCATTACAGAGAGTAGACATACCATCTTCTTTGAAAAAGATGTACATACTTCCATTCTTTGACAAAGATGTTTTTTTTTTTTTTTTTTTGTACATATGTTGTTTGAAGACTTCTATGCAAGAACTTACACAAAAAGTTACTTTCATATAATGATACAAAGAAAGAATATATTGAAAGCTAAGGTTTGTGATTGTAATACTTTGTTTAATTTCTTTTAAAGCAAGAGATTAAGAAGTTACAACAGTCCAAAGCATTAAAAAACCTAAAATATTTAAAGGAAATGTCAAGTAAAGCCTTTAAGTTATTGTATTTTCGGGTGAAAATAAAATGTAATTTTTTAATAACTAAAATAAATAATACTTATGCGTTTCATGCAGTATTTCTTTTCTTTTCTTTTTTATGTTTTTTTGGTGTGCTTCACACTACCATTTTCACTACAACGATATGACTGTTTAAATATTTTTTAAGAGTTAGGTTTCCTCTACCCTATGGAGTAACGAAATCTTTTTTCACATCCTTATTGTACAAGGTCAAAAATATCAATTTCATGCTAATCCAAAGGTCAGATGGGAGTGAGAAAGTCGGTGCTATTTGTTATTTAATTTGTTAGATTTTTCTTTTGGTAAAGTATTTAATTTGTTAGATGAAGTTATGATATTGATAGCCAATTCTAACAACATAGTGAATTGAAATTAAACAATATTGCGTGCCTCTAAAGTAATATTACTGCGCTTGTGAATTTTGAAGAGGTCCATGATCCAGGCTAAAACCAAAGAACTTTTGATGGGCCGGGTTTTGGGACAAAGACATGGATCGTACCCGAACCCTTTGATAGCCCAAACAGTCATTAGTGTATTTTGTTTGTAAGACTTCCTTTAGGAAAACATTAGAGACCCTTCATGGAGCCTCAAGCTAGGGGTTGAGTAAGGAAAGTGTTCGCTAAGGTATCAAACCATCACAAGGGATTAGAGCTCATAGGCCACCCTAATATAGGATCATGGGAGTATAGAACCAGGTTCGAGGAATTGGAATCGGAATTAGAACAGCGGAATCGGCTAGCCTTGATCCCGATTCCAACCGATACAAAACGGTACAAAAACCGACTTTATGGTTTTCGTAGCCGAATCAACCCGATTCTGGTCGATTCGGAACAGAATCGGAATCTCCCTTTGCTTCATGTGTACCATCATTGAGTGTGTACCATCAAAGAGGTGAAGTGGGTTAGTGGGTGGGCTCGCTGTCCAAGCTAGCAAAATAATGAAGCCCCACGTGCAACTTAACTTGGAACGTACGCAAACAACTATACATAGGATTCCTTAATGAAGGAAAGCCTTATAACTTTGTTTCCCAATCTTAAGATTTCGCTAACTCTTACTAATCCACTCTTAATAAAGATGATATTGACAAGTAAACCTGCCTTTTAGTCCTCTTAATTTACTATAATCTTTTGATCGGATTAGACCACCAAAGCAAAATCTTTAGGTCTATTGTACAACTAAAGCAATTAGTCCAAAAAGTCATTCAAAATCCTAAGTGAGAATAAATTAAGTACAAACAAAGAACAAGTCAAGGAGAGAGACTACCCAAACCCAACAGTGAATTAACTGTTGCAAGCTTTGATTGAGCACCCACTTTGATAGAGAAATTAACTGTTTCGGCTTTGCAATGGAGGAGGAGATGATTACCCTGTCAACTAAGGGTGGTAATTAATCTTTGTTCCAAAGTTAACTAATCAAGGGATTTGATTCTCTAGGCATAATTAAATATTCTTTTTGTACTCAGTCAACGGCACATCACCACCATTCGTGGCCTCAAAAGATCGTGACATCTGGTCCATCGGATTATTGACACGGTTACTAAGGATTATACATTGGCAAGTTTAATTATGATTAATGGTACTGTGGTTCATGGTTTAGCAAGAGACTGCCAAAATCGGACATGGGATCAATCTCTAATTATCATGGTTCAAGTATATGGAATCGGACATGGGATCACTTTCACCGAGTTAGACCTGAATTAATCAGAATCAACTGAAACCCTAGAAATTAGAATTGGGAAGAAAAAACAAATATTTTTCAAAATTAATTATTATTTGGATTTTTTTTAATTCAATAAGCTTGGATCCTCTTGATTCGATCCAGGTTTTTTTGGTCGTCTTATCGGTTCGGGCTAGGTTTTGACACCCTTAACCCAGTGTCTTCCAAAGCAGACAAACACAACCAAACGGTCGGGAGACTTCATTGTGGGTAGGCATTGCCCACAATGCCTAAAGAGGTTTTTGGTTTCTGAGTTAATCTCAACTGTATTTCTTGCCGACTTCATTGTGGGTAGACATAGCCATCATTGGTGATTAACACGGTGACACCAATACTGATAACGATCCATCTCGTTTTATTGACAATGATCCATTTCGTTTTCTTGTTGGTTGCATAAACCACACAACTTTAACTAAGTTGTAGTGGTTGAGTCGGCAGGCAATTGTCCATTCTTGACTCTTAAGCTTAGAATTAAATTTTAGCCAACCCATACCACTAGTGTTCTAAGTATACCCATACTACTAGTGTTATAAGTATCAGTATCGATACGGCACTGATACGAATCAAAAAATGGTTTTTATTTTAATAAAAAAGCGTCTTTTTTTTTTTATCTCAAATCAGCCGATTCATACCCATATGGCTTGGTTACAGACATGACTGATTCATTGACCAGAAACCTGTAAAGATGATGAGAAACTGAAATAAACAAGTACAAAGAAATCATCTAATCAAAAGCTTTCAAGCTTAATGTGCTAGTTGACCACATTGTCCTGCTATAAGCTACTGTATTTCCATCACTAAAGGTGGTTTAATTAGACTGTTGTACAGACCCAATCAAGTTCTTTATGAGGAAAAAGACTTCCATGGCTATGATCCACAGTCATTGTCATTTAAACAGACATATGGGGCCTTACCATTACTGTTCACACAGAGTCCTATGCCAAGAGCTACTGTTTTTTGCATCTTTAAGAATGTGTCAAATTCAAGTATTCAGATATGGCCCATGGACCTAATCAAGTTTTTTAAGAGGAAAAGTTTCCATAGCTATGATCCAAAACTATTGGCATATAGCCAGATGCAAGGTATTTTTTATCCTTCTCTATTTCCAATAGCCGATCTGTATTCCTGACTCAGCCCAAATCTCTACTTTCTCCATTTTTGTTGTATTTCTTGGCTCTGCCACTACAATACACACCTCTCAGATACATGCTTTACATTATGAGGAACATACAGCTCCTATCATCCTCAAGAAAATCAGAGAGATATCCCTCTCTTTTTTTTCCCCTTTCTTTTCAACCAAACAGCATGGATGTCAGTAATTTCATGGAACATTATAGCAGGTTTTTTACAACAATCCACCTGTTCAAAACTTCAAATCATCAACTGATGCATAGAGATTTTTTGTCCTTCAAGTTTTTTATTTTCTTCAAGGGGGGGAAGGGGAGGGGAGGTTTAAAACTCTCTCATGTAAAATTGTAATAATACAGCTTTGTTTGCCTCATCAGGTGCAACCCTACAGAAGTTTCATGTGATAATTCTCACAAGCATAATGGATCACCCTGAGAAAATCACAATCATGCTACTAATGATTCAATTACCCTTTCCAATGGCATGGATGCTTGAAGGGGTTACACTAGCAAAATTCAGTGTCTTTGCATACCAAGACTGAAGTTGGCGATTTCATTCAACTCTTGCTGCCGGCAAAACTCATCGCTTGTTTCTTGTAGCCCTGCGAAACATATCTTTGATGTTATGTGAGTCTGTCTCTGTTTTCATCTTCTTTGCTTGTTTTGCACTGCTTGACGTTTTCTTGTCACTCCCACTCTTTACCTAAAAGAAAATTGATAAAAATGTTAAGTAGAATAAGGTAGACTTTTGGCTTCTAGAGAATAGGTCAGATTGAATAGGGATCAACTTGGGCCCAACCTTAAAAAGAAGAAGGCAAACCATAGTTATTAACCGATCCCAACCCAAAGCTTTACCCTAAGTAGACTACCCAAGATGAGATTCAGTGGGTCAGGCTAGGTTAGGCTGAGCTTTAAAATAATTTATCCATGTAAAAGCAACTGAAATGAACACTGAGGTCCATCTTCAGTGAAACATTTAACACAACATAAAGCCCCGATCAACTTTAGATAGTACCATGAGACAAAGGGAAAAGATGAAAGCAGTAAAAGGACTGACATTGTAATGAAAAGATAGAATATACCGGCAAGGAATGAGATGACCCAGGGCTACTCTCTGTAGCAGTAGGAAGGACATCATACGCTGTTACTTTTCTAGTTGCCTCTTGTAGATCTATCCTGCAGATGCTCCAAAGTATGAACCAGTAAGAAAACATTTCATGCTCATAAATGTTATTTCAGACTTCTTCCCACCATCGCAAGAAAATGTAAACTGGAAGCTAAATGAAAAACAAACTACTCTTCAAAATAATAAAAACTTGAAATCTTTGAGCAGGTGACTTAAAGTCCAAGGTCTTACCTTAGATTACCACACAAGAGCATCAACCAAGGCTCATCCTTCAAATACTCCCCTATCAAAGAGACCGCATCTTTTACTGCACCAGTGAGGTGAAATTTGTATTTGTAAAGAGAAATTCAGTATAAGTGGAAAGGAATCACAGCCTAGCTAGCAAGTTCAGCTTCAGCACCACATTTTCTTCTCCTTCCTCCTTATTTTATGATTACTCTTCTTTGTAGCTATAATGAGCTTACAAATGCAGTTTGCAAAGACGCAGTGAAGGGGGAAATTGACCAATAAACAGTGTTACAAAAGTCGGAACAAGAATTGGACACAAATGAATTTTAAGAACGAATGAAGTGCATCATAGAGATGCTCTTTAAGTAGCAGTAATACATAATACAGACACATGGATGCGTTCTTCCACTCAATGTGTATCACCATGTTAATTGTTGACACTAGGCTAAGAAGTTACTGAAATAAATGATCCTATCAGTATGATCTCTTAGCTTTTTCCTTAGACTAGAATATGTCAAATGTCTTCTTCATAAAGTCCTATCAGTATGATATCTTAGACAGCCTGATCAAGTCATTTTATTGAATATGAGAGCCTAAGAAGGATGCACATATGTTTGTTCCAATCCCAAGCAAAAATTTATTCTAGCATCATAAAACACATACATGTATCCTGCTCATTCTGAACAGCATAGTTTTTGTTGAGTGTGGGTAGTATCACTTTTAACTGGTGCACCTGCATTCAGGAGGAACAAGAACATGAGACACAACAAGTGAACATTTACCTTGCAAGAAAATTCACTGATGGCAATTTCATAAAGCCAGGAGTGCGTCCTTGTTACAAGCACATAAAATGAGGTAAGAAACTCATTCATCGAACAAGAATAAAGACACAATCCAATCAAAGGTTTTTGTGCATGCGAATATTTTGCTTTCCTTTGTTTACACATGAATATAAGATTGGTTGATCATGAAGAAAGAAGGAAGAAATGCCGTGAGCATTAGATCTCCCCAATTTTATTTTATTTTAATTTTTTTGGTGGGGGAGGGGAGGGCTAGGTATCCAGATAATTTAATTTCTCATTTATAAAACCTGGTTACAGCGAGGTCCAACCTCCTAATGTGTATTATTAATACTGTAAGCTACAAGGTTTAATATTTTAAAATTCTAGTTATGGTCTATATTCTCCAAATCCAAAGGTTCTCTCTTTCAGTATTGACTGGGGTTAGTGAGGTTTGGTTACTAATGAACTTAATCATGTTAAGTTGATAGCGTTTATTTAAATAACATCTCTGAAGATTCTCATACAATTTCATAAACTGAGAATATCAAGCCATACCTTATGGCCCAACCAAGATAAAACCTTGGAGTCATCAAGCCTATAGAACTTTGAGGATCCAATTTCTGCAAAAGATATTATTCAAAGAATACAAATTAGATTTCCACTCTAGTTAACCAATGTGACTTATTCTCATGCATAACTAATTTATCACTTAAAAGTATATCCGACATTCCGCCACATTCTCCTACTTGCTGCATATCAAACTATGGTGTACAGTTTGGTACCCTCGTCATTCCAAAGGGCTGATCTGCATATCGTACAGAACCCCTCATATTGACGAGGCCCACCTATATTATCTCCTTGGCTGAAAATACATTGAAACAGATGAACATATGCATCCATTATAAAGATTCTGTTAGGGCTACCAACAATTATCCAATAACATTACCCATGGCAGTTCTTGAACCACCTGGAAGTTTTTCCAGGTAGAGGGCTGGCTAATCCAACCCTGATTCCAGTCCAGGTAAGGTTAGGGTTAGAAGCATCATAATCCAACTTGCCACAGAACGGAATGAAACTAAATTCTCTTCACTAAGAACCACCTACCAACTAGTTTTCCAGCTTATGGGTTGCTACTTACAACCCAGTTTACATTTGTGTTGCTTCCAGGTTGACAGTGACCTGCTACCCTCAGTGGCCATCCCACCCCAAGCAATTGACACATCTAGATTAAACAAACGCAACAGATAAGATGGCCACATTCATCAGCTCCCACATATCCCATCTTGATTTGTGCCACATATATGGCTTTGCAGTTTATAAATGCTTAAGACATCAGGTTTTTCCACCGGTAAAGTACCATATCAGCATATTAATATATCTATACTGCCTGTCAGAAGAATAATCTGAATCGAAATGGAGTGGGATGCATCATACAGTTTAAATATTATATTAGCATTGCAACAAGAGATGCATGAGAACAGAACTAGGGTGTACAGCCCCGTTCATAAACTATGGTTTGGAACTTTTCACAAGGTAGCTGATAGAATAGAATAAAGTCCTACAAACAGAACTGGCCCCAAACAGAAACTGTTCAATTAGAAAGTTCTGCCTATGCATGGAGCCAAGATACCTAGTTTCAGATCCTTGTTCTTTTCCATCAATCTCAAGAAAAGAACTCCAATCCAATGGATCTTGCTTGTGGTTTACAGCCTTGGCCACAGATGCAAGCTGTTCCATACATTAAAAAAAAAAAAAGGGCGTACCCAGTGCACAAGGCTTCCGCCACTGCGGGGTCCGGAGAGGGTCATTATGTACTCGCCTTACCGCTGGTTTTGCAGAGAGACTGTTTCCAGACTCGTACCCGTGACCACTACTTGGTCACAATGGAGCAACCTTACCGTTGTACCAAGGCCCGCCCAGTGCACAAGGCTCCTGCCACTGCGGGGTCTGGGGAGGGTCATAATGTGTACACAGCCTTACCCCTGCTTTCGCAGAGAGGCTGTTTCCATACATGCTACTTAAAAATTGAGGCAGCAGGTCACCTTTTATTTCACAAACTACTTTCATGGAATCTTCTGCAATGGATAATATATGTTGATATCCAGGATAACCGCTGACAAACATTATTTCATCTAACTGCCTGAACTTCCCCTGGTCATGCCCTTTCTGCATTTCAAAGGTACATTCAACCAATAACTTCGAATAAAGTCAATAATTCAATAAGACGAAAAATTTACCTCTCTATAAGATCATAATAGCAACAGCTGAAGTAGAAAAGGAATTATGGGGGGAAAAAGTTATGACACCAAGGCCAGTGACATTACATCAACTGCAGAGTTTAGGGGCAGAAAAAAGACCAGAACCCTGCAAAAGGGGATGAAATGCAACAAAATAGGAAGCAAAGATTTGGTTCATTGTGAGTGATCCAAAATCAATCGCCACATAGAAGCATACCTTCGTTCGAGCATCCTCAAAAATGGGCAACAGTATAAAAACAGGATCAACTGGTGTGGCACTATGCAGGCCGCCATCTGTCATATAAATTTACTTCCAGACTTAACATCCCAATGAAAGATTATCTATATGCAAAATATAAAATATTAAATTGAACATTATTAAGGAAAAGCTACTGAATCTGATAATATATCAAGGTCAACGGAAAACTCAGGCTTGTCAAATACATAGTTATTTCAATGTTTAGATTGGGAACTTATATCATAGATAATATCTATGAAGCATTATTTTTCTCAATAAAAAAAGTACCAATCTAAATTCTGGAAGTAATTTGAGTATGATACTAGCATGACATTGTGAGGAAAACTGTATGCCTATGGTAGTGGATATTTACACTAACTGAGCGTATTTGCATGTGAATATGCCTATGCAATTATGAATATATGCTAAGTGCATGGTCTCTCAATGGCTCAAAGATGAAACCAGTGGTACAAACATCAAAAGAAATCACATTCGTAAACGAATAGAAGAAATGGTACATTTTATTAAACATGATGGAGAGAGTTGTTGATCACCTTCACAAACAGAATCCCCTAGGAACCAGGAGGCATAGGATTGCTTGAACCAATGCAGTTCTTGGAGGGAGTTGTTGATGAATAAATAACAAGCTGGGTTTCCTGACAAATTAGTGAAAATAAAATCTAAGACTACAAATCCCTGAGCCTACCAGGCATTAGCTTCTAGTTAAACTCATAAGGCAAGCCTGTTGTGAATTCGCATTGATATGATAAATCATGGGCAGAAACATAGAGAGGGTTATAAGGCTTAAATTCATCAAAGCCGAAACATATGGTTGGTTAATAAAATATACATTCCATGACATGATGCCCTGCATTACGAAACTGCAACCTCATTATTATGCTTAACAATTCTGAATTGAAAATATTAGGACCAAAAGTTCAGTCTACCCTTCACTCTTAGGGTTAACAATTAAAGAGTGAAGTAAAGAAAATTGGGCACAACTATCAGATTACCTGACTTTGGATGGCGAAGAGACAACAAAGATCCTTTACCATTTTCAATTGTAGTAGCAGGACCAGGTACTGCAAGACATATGAAATAATGCATAAGTCAATAAGCACTAGTATTCCCACACCAATCGTACCTCTCCATAATGTAAATGTGTTTCTGAAGTTAATTTCACTGCTATATCAACAAATAAGTCATGATTCAAATGAGGACTTCTGCATATGTTGCTCCACTCAGAAACCACCAGAGTTGCACAAGTTGGGTTTCACTCAAGGTCTTAAAATTAGTTCTGGGAATTTAATGGTTCAAAAGGGCCCGCCTATGTAGCGATCATTTGTGTGATTGTATTACTTAAAAGCCACTTCATATTCGACACTATAACCAGAAAATCCAACGAACGCGTTAACAGACTTTTTCTATTGGGTGTCATGATACTATTTATTGAATTTTTTGGGCCATTGATGCAATTCTAGCAATAGCTTCTGTTAGAAATAGCAAACAATTTCAGTTCTGAATCAAACTGATATCGCCATGAACTAATTTATGGAACCCTAAAAAAAATGGATTGAAGCAGAAAATGAAGGCTAAAAAGTTACCCGGTGCAATGAAAACGCGAGTTTCGTCAAAGCCATCACGCCAAGCCATTTGCATAATTTCGGAAATTCCCAGGAAGTGAAAGCTTTTAGCCCTTCTTTCAGGGTTCGCCTCAGCGGCGGCAGCTAGTAATGGCGGGAATAGTGGTCGAACTTGAAATATATGCTACCGTGGAACCGAATCAGTATTTTACAATTTAAGTTCAGTTCACACAGTGTCCTGATATGACCCAGGGGAGGATGAGTTTCATCCTGCTATGTCCTTTTTTTTTTATAATTTTTTTTTGTTTTTGGGTTAAATGCATGGTTTTAGTGCACGATATCGGAGTGGTTATCAGCAACACAGAAAACCGATAAGATATCGATACGATATCGGCCTGGGTCGGCTGCATCAGACAAAATTACCCCTTGATTTCCTTAAAAAATGAGTTTTTGAACCTTTTTACCCCTTGTCTGTACTGTGCTACTGATATGGTATCGGCATGATATCGATATCGATGATTAATAAAATTGATACATACGGACGATACAATACCGATACTTAGAACCATGGTTAAATGCCATGTCCTCGTAAGCGTTACTTTTCATTGAAGTGTGTAAATACATGGCAGACAAGTAGAGAAGAAGTGACAATCCTAAATTATCCAAACCAGGGTTTCAAAACTCAGAATCCGTAATCGGATCGGCCAATGTCAATCTCAATTTGAACTGGCTTGGATTGGTGAGACTCAGTTGAAAATTGATAGGAATCGGTGTGAATCAATTGAATCAGTCTGTCAATTTTATACGAATCAGCCTATTCTACCAATCAGATTCCGATTTTTAAAACCATTTCCAGACTCCAGAATTATAATTTTAAAGAGAGGGTCTGACCTTGTGGTATGGAAAAGTCAAACAGAATTTATAACCAGACCTTTAGTCCATGTAAAAATAAATTCTGTTTGGGGACAAGCAAGGTCCGAAGGGAGGGAGCTGGCGCCAAAGACAGAGATGGAGATAGAGAAGAAGGGGAGGAGAGAGAGGAGACGAAGGATGAGAAGAAAATTCAAAAAAATAGGTTCCGATGTTCGATTTTATTTACTTAATGGATGTGCTTGTTCTAGGTCTACCATGTTGTCTTGTTTTAGGAGAAATTCTGGCCGCTTGAAAAAACTGAGGACTAAAATTTGAGTACTAGATTATCATATCGAGTCCTTTGAATAAGTTGCAGTCTTGTATATGATTCCTTGAAATGTCTGAATGTATAATGGGAAGCAGTTTTTTGTACGGGAGTGTGGCCTATGCCAGCACTCCCATGTGTCTATCTCTCTCTTCCTTAAAATAAGGGGGTAGAGGTGTCTTTTCACATGGGGAGGAGAGAGATAGACTCATGGGAGTGCTGGCGTAAGCCACACTCCCGGACAAAATTTTTTTCCCCATATATAATATCCTTAATTAATTAAGATAATAATATAACGCATACACAAGGCTTAACCAAGAAGCTCATTTTATTATTAATAGTAGTCTATCAACCTTTGTTTTACAATTTTTTACAATAAAAGCTATCCCGAAAAGAAAAAAAAAACCACAATACAATTTGACCAACAAGCTCCAACCACCCTAATCTAAGTTTCACACTCACATCCCTTCCATCAATTGTTGTAAATTCACATTACATTTCATGTTAATACACTTCAATCCACGAAGGTTGAAGTCAGTCACACTAGATGTAGACATGAGATCTGCACAAAAGATTAACCATGAGTTAGCATATTGGATATCTAATATAATGACAAGAAAAACAAACAAGGATATGAATGACAAAAAATACTTCAAATGTACATGAACAATATTGAATCAGAGACTGCTAAATGCAACTCTGCCCTTCATTCACAAAAAAAGTAATTAGTTGTCTTCAAGAAGCTATGAGATTCTATTTGACAAGAAAATGGTAAGTAGAAATTTAGTAAGTTTTTTAAGAATCCCAATTCACTGGGAGTTGAAATGCTTTGTTTGACTCTTGAGTTGTTCGAGACTTTGAGTACTTAGAAGTATTTTCAATTGAAGCCAAACAAGGAATTGTTGAGATCTCATAGATCTTGGCAGTGAGCTTTAACAAATGCAATATCTGGTGTCTATGATTTGCACTAATTGACCAAACTGTTAAGAAAGAAACTAGTATTCATATATTGTTTGTATTGAAGTAATTCTGCTTTTGGTTGTCTCAAATTACCATGCTGTAAAGGTAAATAGAGAGTCCATTAATTTCTAATGTGGCCATGATTATTAGCTTAGGTTATTTTTATTTTATTAATTGGGTTTTAAATGGCATATCATTGAACCCCAAGGGGCAGCGTAGTTGGCAAGGGACGAGACCTAAGGAAGCTGAAGGTCCTGAGTTCGACTCCGCTTACTCCCTTGGAGCCACTCGCTTGAGAAGAAACTCCCTAATGAACATGGGGGGCCGGAAAGTAAGCACTAATTTTTTGAACAATCCTAAAATCTCAGTTTCAGCGATTGTGCTATAATTTTTCACATAAACGAAGGAGATGAGAGGGAGAGCATATGAACCATTGGAAAACTTAACTTCGCTGGAGAGTTGCACCTTTATTTCCGCCGGAGATTAATGAGAGTTGCAGGAGATTCCTTTGAGCTCGTTAGGTTTGCATAGCTCTCTCTCACAATGGTTCGATTTTGGGGATGTTTGGGGATGTTTGGGTTGAAGATGAACAAAAGGGTAAAATGGTCATTCGATTTGGCATGTTTTACTTTAAGGGTAAAATGATCTTTTACATACTACAAGTTCTACAACAACACTTGAATAACACTGTCAGCCTTAGAAGTCTAGAAGATGAGTAAGACTGTAATTTTTTAAAACAAAGGAGAGGAGGTGTAATTAAGGCATAGTTCAAGGGAGGGGGTGTAAATTTCCCAAAAAACAAAAAATCTCACTTTCTATTTAAAGACTGCACAGGAAATCACCGGCATGAAAAGGTTATCCAAGGGTTTTTGGTTCTAGAGGGTTTATGGCTTTGGTAACCGTCTCCGGCCATTAAGGTACTGCTCACCCTTGTCTCTCCCAACATTTTTATGGATTTATATACTCTTGTTTGTGTTCTTTTAACAGAACCAGTTTTCTTTTTATGGATTTATATGCTCTTGTTTGTGTTTTTCTAACAGAACCACTGTTCTTTTTATGGATTTATATACTCTTGTTTGTGTTCTTTATTTGTGTTCTTTTAACAGAACCACTGTTCTTCGTCCGTTGCATTACCTATTAAAAATATTGATTGTGCTTATCTTTTCTTCCGTTGTTTCTTTATACTTTCCATTCGTTTTGCATCTGATATTGCATTGAGGCAAGTGAGACCCTCCCATCTTGCTATTCACCGTGAAAAGATTCTTATCTTCTCTTCTCCAGCACCTTAACTGACACAGAACTAATTGCAGAGATATCTCCAGAGACCGAAATCTTGATTCCCTTGTGGACATATTGCCTCATTTGTCCACCAGACACAGAAAATCAAACAGAAATGGAAGAAGCTTTCGAGTCTGCACAGACACTCGAAGACATCTTCAAAGCTTTTGAAGACATGTCATCTGCTTTTGAAGAGGAGGACTTATGTCTGGCTTTCTTGAAAGCAAGCCTTGATCTGAACCAAGAAGGTGATGACAATGAGAAAGGTCTGTATGAGAGAGTTCTGGATTTTGGGAATAGAGCTTTGCCGATCTTGGAAAGTGGCAATAAAGCTCCTCTACCAGTTGCCATGACTTTAAATACGATGGG
The DNA here is from genome assembly GCF_018873765.1 of Telopea speciosissima. Lineage (NCBI taxonomy): Eukaryota > Viridiplantae > Streptophyta > Magnoliopsida > Proteales > Proteaceae > Telopea > Telopea speciosissima. The sequence goes on from NC_057922.1 coordinate 3,619,158, forward strand.
TGCTGCTAGCTACCACCTGAAGAAATTAAATGACAGCTTAGGGTATCTAAATAGAGCTAATAGGATACTGATAAAGTTGGAAGAAGATGGCGTCAATGTTGATAATGTCAGGCATGTTCTTTTTGCGGTTCTGCGTGAATTGTATAAAACGAACAATGCAATGGGGAGAACCGAGGAAGCTATTATCAATCTTCGGAGGGGTTTGGAATTGCAAGAGAAAGCTCTAGGGCCAGAAAGCAGTGAGGTTGCCATGTCAAATCGGAAGTTAGCACAAAAATATTTGGAAGTTATGAATTTTAAAGATGCTTTGCCTTTTTGTTTGAAGGCAATAGAGATACATACGGCTCAACTAGGTAACAATTCAGTGGAGGTTGCATCTGATAGGGGTATCCTTGGGCTTATCTACAGTGGGTTGGAAGAACATGAGAAGGCAACAGAGCAAAATGAACTCTCAAAGAAGATTCTAAAGAATCAGGGTCGTCATTCTGATCAACTTACTGTAGAAATTGGTGCTGCTGCTATGCAGATTGCCTTGGGGAGGTATGATGAGGCACTTAATATTCTAAAAGATATTGCTCAGCGGACAGACGAAGAGAATGAAACTCCAGGTACTGTGTTCCTTTTAATGGCAAAAGTCTTGTGTAATCAGGAGAAGTTTGCTGATTCAAAGAGGTACCTTGAAAAAGCATGGGGAATTCTTGACAAGAAAGCAATTGTTTCCTCTGAATTAGTTGAAGATATGGCTTCCTCTAAATTAGTTGTTGTAGCTTACATGGAGATTTCAATGCTTTATGAGACAATGAATGAGTTTGAAACTGCAATTTCACCACTAGAAAAATGTATGGCCATAGTTGAGAAGCTTCCACAACTACGACCCTCAAAATGGTGTGTTTCTGCAAGAATAGGTCGGTTACTTCTGTTGACAGGGAAGGCGACTCAGGCGTTACCATACTTGGAAAGTGCATCAGAAATTTCACAGAAGTGCTTTGGGTCAAAGTACATTGAAGTGGGGTATAACTACAACAATTTAGGTGCAGCATATTTGGAGTTGGACAAGCCTCAGTCTGCTGCACAAATGTTTTCTGTTGCCAAGGACATCATGGATGCGTCTCTTGGCCCTCATCATGCTGATTCGATTGAAGCATGTCAGAACCTTTCAAAAGCTTATGGTGCCATGGGGAGGTATGAATGCTTTCCCAGTTTATGACTTTACTGTCATTATATAACATTAATCAACTGCTATTAGTTTATGGTAAGTACATTTTCGATTCTGAATTATTATCTACCTGATTTGGTTATTTTCTTCTGATGCCATATGGTGGCTCTTTGATGGACTTGATGGTTGATATAAAATGCTTTTTAAAAAAAGTTTGGGAAATTTTGTCTATGTTTCTCTCATTGTTTCTTTCCTTGTTTGATGTGCTCAGAGATGTTATCAACTTTTGGTTACTAGTTTTTGGAGTAAATATCTAATTAAATACTTTTGATTAAGAAGACAACCCAAAAATGGGTAAAGGGGAAGATTAGAGTTGGAAATGAATTATTTTAGTGAAAGCTTCTATTTTTGGATGTATGGTTATGCTCTACTAAGTTTCAGTGGCTTGATTATTATGTATGATATATTATATATTTATAAAAACAAATTCTATAGGAAGTTCAACCGAATTAAACACATACAAGAGAAGTCATTCTTCCTACTATAGTTACACATGTTCTCTTCGATACCTTGCTTGTAGAGGGGCCAAGGAGCATTTTGTTGCGGAGTGATGATTCACTTGATTAAGGAACTTCTGAAGAATAGACCTAAATATGGGAATTAAACAATTGGAAATGTCAGGGCTTTGATCCAGTGGAAACCAATTATTTTAAGTGATTAAAAGTTTTTACCAGTTCGGTTATGGCTCAACTGATTGGGTATTTTCTTGGCTGATTATTGACATGAGCAAGTTTGCAATTTACACTAGTCAGCTGCAAATTTTGCTGTGTTAGCAGAAGGTATGTTATATTTATGCCCTGATGCTCACTTCAAGGTAAGGCACCTTAAAAGTGCCACTGAACAGAGTAGAAAATTATGCATGTACTTGGGCAGTGATGACCTATATTCATGCATTAGGCATCTATGAGATTATGTTTAATTCATGTTTTGCTTTCCTACTACCCTCTGGTTATAGATTTGTGCTTTATGTGGTGATGCATGCAATCGGAAAATACACTTGTAACATGGAAAATTATTTTGAAAAAGAAAAGTTATTTCCTTTTTCTCCCCATCCTTTTAGTGGTAGTTCTCTTCTGTTATCAAACCTTGGGGTGAATAAGACTTGGCTGCTGGTAAATAAAATTATAATAAAAGAAAAATGAGCTAGGCCTCCTACTTTCCCATGGGTGGTTAGATTTGATTGCGGAGGGTGATGCAGCCTCAATCATAAGTGGTTGAGTCCTCTCATTGGTGAACTTGGCTGATGAGCTTCCCAAACCTGGGCTGAACATAGAGCTACAGTATTTGGATTCTTTTTCTATTAACTAATCGTTGGTTCGTCTTTTTTGCTGTTGTTTCTGTTTCCAGCTGTTCCTTGTGGTTGGTAGTGGTGTATGTTAGCTTGATGTAATTTTGTTTCGCTTTTGATAAAATCATTATTTATCAAAAAAATATAAAAAGGAAATATGTATGTAAATACAAGGGTTTGATTTCTAACCATTGGCAGTTGGTTTACCTATTGCATCACAGCCATAAGGTCACATGCTGGATTCCATTTTCTCGCAAAATATAGTAATAATGGAGAGAGAAGGTGGGGACAAAAAAGTGTTTCTCCCTTCCCTGTTTGATGAACAACACAGGAAAGAGGTTTTTGCACTTCAAAAGGCTGGACAGAACATAGATGTCATAAATTTTTTGGCCATTTTACAGAGTTGGAATTTTCTTATGGGGTTGAATGTCTCTCGTCAAACCCTGTGATAGAGTCGTCCTTTTGGGAGAATGGGAGTTTGGGTATAGCAATGACTCTTCACGATCAATTCCAGTTGCTTTTTTAAAGAAATTGCACATGTTCTATTTGTACTCCTTTTTTTCTAATGTTTTCCTTTGCTTTGGTCTTGCTGCAATCAAAGTTTTGGTTTGGTTCAAGTTTGTATCGAAGTAGTACAGCAATTCGAAAGAATCTTTCCTGATTTTTAATTCATATTCTGATCTTAAACCTTACCTTCAGTGTTTCGACTCCTGAACATCTAACCTAATTTGCCTCTCTTGGATTTAAGCTTGAAAGCCTAATTATGGCTATGGTTCTCTTATTGCCATCAAACTATCATCCTAGAACGTGAAAACAGCAACACAGATGGAATATTAACCATGATTGAAAAAAGTAAATCAGGAAAGCAACAAATCTGTCGAGCAAACAGAAGGTCTATATAGATACTTGATCAAGATTGACAGGAATTTGAAAGACACAACTTTGTAAAAAAATAAAAAGAAATGACGTAAAAAACATCTGATCTTTTATGTTTTCTCTACAGAAATATATTGAACAAGCTTTTTGTTTGGTACAACCTATTTTGAGTTAGTTTTGGGTAGAACGATTTAAAGAAGCATTTGAGGGGAGACTTGAACAGTCATGATTTGTATGACAGTTTGGTTTGGTTTCCTCTGTTTCGTCTTGGTGCCTAGACTGGTAATCAACGAGGCTCTGACTTTGAAACCTGAACCTCTAAAAGCTGCAAAACAAGTGTGAGAATAAACAAAACAAGTAAATAAAAAAGGGCAGGGGAGGCTCCAGTGTTAATGTTTTGAATCTATGGGAATGTGGAGATGGAGAGGATGAGATCAGAAGAATGACAATGAAAAATGCTAGAGGATTTTGTTCAACAGAACAGCAAGTAAAACTTGCAAACCAAAAAGAAAAAATATAGATAAGCCAGAATTCAAAGAATCACAAAAGACTAAGAACCAATACTCATAGAAATAAAAATCTGTGTAAATGATGTGGAATGGATACATTGGATGCTCTATATGTTCACGAGAACATCGCAAGATGCTTTTTCTTTATCAATGTGCATATCTATTTATTTTTCGTTTTTCCTTCTCAACTGGTAAGTGCTGTCAGTTATAAAATTGTCTGTTACTTCAATGGGGCACTGGTCTTTCTTAATACATCCATAATCATACATAAATGTGTATCTTAGTATGCATGTCTGTCAACTCCATCTTGTTGACGTGAAATGTAGCATTCAACAAGACTTCACTCCACTATTTATTATATAGCTGGAGTTTATTACTGGATCAATTTCTTGTGGCTTCTGCAGCTATACACTTGCAATGGAGTTCCAGCAGCGAGTGATAGACGAATGGGAGAGTCATGGACCAAGTGCAGGAGATGAATTCAAAGAAGCACACCGACTTTTTGAACAGCTTAAGAAGAAGGCTCGTGGTTCATCATCAGATGAGGTTCCTAAAAAGGCTTTGCTTCTGCCTCGAATTAGTGAAGTTTCTGGTATCCGGAACTCCAGACCTAATGCTCAAGTTAGTGAGAAGTGATCAAATAGACATTGGTTTTGGTTAGACATGGTCTTCTAGAGCTACAAGTGATCAAACACACTGAGAGCGGTGAGGCTTTGTTTCTTGATTACTGATATATTGTGTTACTTGATAACTATAGTTTTTGGGATGGAAGGAACTTCTGGTTTACTTTTTCTTGGAAGTTTTAGGAGGCTTTGTTTCTTGATTACTGATATATTGTGTTACTTGATACCTATGGTTTTTGGGATGGAGGGAACTTCTGGTTTACGTTTTCTTGGAAGTTTTAGGAGGCCTTGTTTCTTGATTACTGATATATTGTGTTACTTGATACCTATAGTTTTTGGGATGAAGGGAACTTCTGGTTTACTTTTTCTTGGAAGTTAGGAGGCTGCCAATTGTCTCATGTCAAACATATCTAGCTAAGTTGCAGCTACACAGTTTGGTGAAGCTGTTGATTCTGTCTTACACACATCTTTTGGGTACCAAGAAATAGTGGCCTGATCTGAGTTTCAAAACTTGAGATCAGATTGTCCGGATCCGCTGATTTGGATCGGAATCGTGGATTCCACTCTTTAAAATCCTCTGCCTGATGAGATCCTGTCACTGAAACATTCAGATTTCAGAAAGAAGGATACAGCTTCAAATTATTGTGACTAGTGAAACCCTTGGCATAATAATGTCATCAATCCATGTTCTCACCTCACGAAGCAGGTTCCAGCTCAGCCTTATGTTGGAAGAGAACTGGTCCATTAGTGACTTGGGTCTTTAGTCAGTATCAAGCATTTTATATCGTATTTTCCATGAGCTTCTTTGCACTATACTTTTAGATCAGTAGTAGGGCTTTGAAACGACTCTGGTATTGAAGGTGTACCACACCCCACACCCCCCAAACACAAGTTCATGCAGCAGAACATACAGTTGACCCACTTATATTGGCTGTAATAGAAGTGACCTCAATAAGCTGCTCATGTTCTCTGGTATGCAATCTGTCAGTCTCTCAGTATATTCCCACCATATATTCTTTCCCACCCTAAAACCCTTCTAGGTCCAATTTCTGTCCCACCCTCACTTTAGCTCTTTTCTTGGGAAACATTAACATTTTTCTCCTCAGGGAGTGACCAAAAACTGCTACACTTGGCTCTTCCATCTCAAAATTTCAAGCAAAATTTCAAGCTCAGCTGTATCCTCTATTCCTTACTGCTTAAGAAAGAGGAGGTGAACTCATTGCAAAATGAGATCACTAAGTACAACCAAGCAAATTGGACTGAATAAAGCTTGGATGCCCTTGACCAGATCAATGTAGATCAGAATGTACTGAGTCTCTGGAGGCTTTTTTTTTAAAGGGTAAATGACACCTAAGGTACCCGATGTTTCACATGTTATGTTTGCCCTATCTAAACTAAGATAACATTAAGCAGGGTAAGCAATTTTTTTTTAAAATTTTCAATTGTACCTACCAATCCACCATCTATATCTAACCCATTCTTTCCCCTAAACCGGTAAATCTCACCCTCACCCTCTAGTTGTTCCGTAAAATTCTGCGTTAAACTGGGAGGAAAACGGAAAAAAAAGATGCGACGAAGAAATCTTTAATAATCCTTTAGATTTTTTTTTAGGTTTTGACCATTGGATAGAAAAAACTATCTTGGAGGATAATTCGGATCCAACGTCTGAAAAATTGCAGGAAAATAATTGAGACATGATTTGTAGCTATTACGCTCTGGATTTAGTGTTGGAACATTGAAGAATAGTGACAAACATCGAAATCATATTTTAGATTTTTAGATTCAGATTTCGTTTTTGAGCACAAAAAGAAGATTGGCAAGGAAATATGTTGAACAGTGTAGAACAGAGCTTTGCCTTTGCTTTTGAAGCCAATGTAGGTTGAAAATTGAAACCTAATTTTATCATCGTACTATGCGAAATCAACTTAGAACGTATTCCAAGAATTCATACCAAACACAGTCTAGTTCTATGTAAATGTTTTGATCGGAAAATGAAGATGTGTTTGATATGTTAGGTCTATTTTGCATTCTCTCATAACGAAAATAGTTGTTTTTATAGTCTGCAAAATTGACCTAGAATGCATTCCAAAATTGCGTACCAAACAGTGCTTTCATTCCTATGTTGTTTTTCATCAGGCTTGGGTACTTTGGTCACTGATCTCGGATACAAGTTGCAATTTTTCTGGCATATATCTACTCGAGAGAGCATCACAACATAAAAAGGTGTTACTACTTACCTGCTTCATCGTAGTTAGCCTTAACGATATAATTGGGCGGAGCGCCAAATGATGAATCTACTTCCACCACCCATCTTATCAACACCTTCTCCATTCCCGACCGCGACCTTCTTAAGTTCCAAGGAGGCCGGCAACGTTGACTATTATAGAGTAGAGTAGTATTTCTACATCTGAAGGATCGGAATCCAATTCAACCGCATCGATCCTATTTGAATCGCAGCAAACACCGATTCGTACTCTTCGAATCCATCCAGCTGAGTCTAGTGGTTGGAGTATGCTTCGATGATGATGATGGCGGCGTTGGCCACAGCGAATTCTCCCCTAAACCGCGCAATACTGGCGTCCCTTCCGAACGTCTCCGACGGTCAGGTAAAAGTAGTGGAGGCGGGGAAGAAGAACAATAAAGATATATATATGTTGAGTAAGGTCGTAGGTTTCCTGGTTGACAGAGGAGAAAAGGGTAAGGATACATAAGGGTAAAGTTGGAAATTAAAAAAATTGGTTAATCTAGTTAATGTTATCTTCATTTAGGTATCCCAAGTCCCAACATAATTGATTAATCTAGTTACTGTTATAAGCAAAAGACTTGACCTTATAAGAATTGCCTGTTATGGAAACAATCTCTCAATTTTTGCTCGCGTCTAGGTGGTATTCTCTTTGCCATTTCTTAATTATGAAATGGGAGAAAGTTCTCTGTCCGGGAGTGTGGCCTACGCTAGCATTCCCATTAGTCTATCTCTCTCTTCTCCATTTGAAAAGACACCTCTGCCCCTTATTTTGAGGAGGAGAGAGATAGACACATGGGAGTGCTAACGTAGGCCATACTTCCGGACAGAAAACTACTTCCCTTATGAAATTTATTCAATGAATCAAGTTTTCCCACACCCATGGTCAAGGAAGAACCTCTAACCAATGAGTCTGCATGTTGTAAATAAGGTATGGCGAACGGTGAGATATATTATCAATCATACATAAAATCAGACAACCAGGAATTGATCAAGCATCTCAGAGAGCCATCCACCACATGTCCCCCTCTTTCGACTTTAGCTGTGCTGCAAGACATCAAACAGCTAATACCCTCCTTCACATGCATCGCATTCCACCATATTCCACAGTGTATCAACAAGACAGCTGACACCCTGGTAAGGAAAACCACCTCATCAATGAGCATGATAGAATGGTCATTTTCCACTTCTTGGTTTCAGGATCTTTGTAACAATGAAGCCATTGTTTGTACTCGCTCTCAATCAATAAGATTTCCTCTTAACAGAAATTTTTTTTTTTTTTAAAATACAAGATTCATTGAAAAAACAAGTGGAAAAACCATGTACATGGTTAGCCACATAATTGAGTCCTACTCAAATTACTTATTGTCTATACTCGAGAACTCCACATGCCATAGCAAGTTGCTTCAATTTTTTTTTTGTTTTGTTTTTGTTGAACAATCTTCTATTAGAATGAAAGTCAAGGCATACCCAGACTTGAAAGCCAAGGTATAGCGTATACCCAGAATTACAAGTTTGGCCTTATTTCGAACTCTGAATATGAGAATTTTGGATTGCGATTCTGCAGACCTTACAATTGACCCACTAGAATCCAACCAAACATGCCTCTCAGGCGAGGATTTTTATTCTGCCATCGCTTTTCCATTCAAAATTAGGAAGATTTGTGCCACTAATGGCATCATCAGTAATGTCATTTGAAGCATCACATTACTTCGTTTATAGGTTTCTTCTCTGTTTGGTAAACTGCAATACAAGGGGGCAAACAAATTATTAATTTATTAACAGTGTCAAATTGAAATTTGATTCTACTACATTACTATTCCACTGAATTGACAATTATTAGAGCAAAAGATCTACTGTCTACATATACATCTAAGAAAAGGGACAACTTTACATGTATACTATTCACATTCTTTCTTTCATCTGAAGGCTTATCAAGGGCAAAATTCATCAAAAATTTATTATGAACTACTATTGTTAATAGCTAAAGCTAACTCCAATGTGTACACTTGACAATTCACTGTATACACTGTTGGCTCTCTGGTTATTTTGCGCAACCACTCTTAACAGTTTATCATTTTGACCTGTCAAGAGTCAGTAGTGGTGACCATGGCAAATTGTATTAGATCAACACTTAAGGACTTGTGATCCTAGGCTGGATGATGCAACTTTAGGCAGTTTCAGATACCATACCCTGCCCAGCTTTTCTCTAAATTTCCCATTCTCCATTTCTGCAGTCACTACCCACTTCAGAAACATTGACGTATTGCTTTAAGGTTTACAAGATCTGATACTGATGTGTAAACTCTAAATTCTCATATCCACTGGGGGGACGATTGTACTCTTCAGTAGCTAGCTCAGTTGGTGAGGTTTTCGTCTTCTCATAGTCAAAATCTGGGATCGAATCCCACCTTCACCCTCACCTCTCTCTATCCTCCAATACTCCAAGTGAATGTAATCAATCTCAGCTCATGTAACCATAAAGTGCATCTATTCCTTCTTCAAACATGCACAGCTAGAATCACAACCTTCTCGCACGGTATTATCATGTTCATTATCCTTTTCAACCAATGCACCTGATCTAGCAATAATAGGGTTCACACAACCCACTTCTCTTCATCTAATCCAGGAACCACAACATCTTCCCTCATCACTGATGCGTAAGCTTCTCCCACATGTGCTCCAGCCTGTGAAAACAACTCCACTGCGGCAGGCAACTTTCCGTAATACCTCTTCAAGCCATCCACGAGTGGCATACCATTCTGTTCTTGTTGAACATGCCACACATATACTGGAGGAACCAAATCATCAATTGTTGCCTCCTGCCATGCATGCTGCCCATCCCTCATCTGGTGCTTATATGCTTGACACTGCCTCACCCTGTGTCCCTTGGGCCCCACTTGGACCTCAGGACAATAGCCACATGTTTGTACAGCATATTTCTGCATGAGTTTTAAGGCTTCTGACTGAATATTCTCCCATGCTTCCATGCCTCGTGCAGCTAATCCTGCACAAATCTCACTAGTTTAGAATGTAAAAACTACTTTTTTAAATGTATTAATTCAATAACAACAAAAAAGACAATCTGTACTAAAAATGATAATTAATGATAACACCCAGGTATAGGAACATCTGAAGTCATGCTTCAATCCAATTTAAATGACCAAGAGAAGGCTAAATAGATTTCCTAGTTTTTTAAACCAGACCACTAATTAAATTGCAGAAGAGCCCGGTTCCAACTTGACCTGGTTCAATGCGGTTTGACCAGTTAAAACTCATGTCAGTGCTGATTCAGGTCAAACCCACTTTGGTTAACTCCTCTGATCCGGTATTTTAATCTATGATAGATAAAGAATGAAAAAAAGAAACAACTGTAATCTAGCTTGACTTTATGGTAAGAACTAGAAGAATAGCTACAAACCAAGGACATGGAAACATTTTGGGCAGAATTCTCTCCCCCCCACCCCCTTTTTTTTTTTTTTGGGGGGGGGGGGGGGAGGTAGGTCTATAAGGCAAAATTCTATCTCTACCCCTATAACCACAAACATTTACTATATGTTAGAGGCATTAGAAAATGCTTAATGCCAAGTAAGATTTGCTTCTAAAGGACTATCATTAAGATGGTGTGCATATCCAATAAGATGATCTTGTTCTAACAGATATCTTATATGGTGCTTACAATTAAATGTGTTAGCTTTGTAGAATTCGAAATTCCTTTTCACAGTATGAGCAAGTACAATAGCTATGAGCTAATGAGCAAGAACAATAACAACATAAAGTCTGCCATTATATGTTCAGGAAAAAATATTAGATTCTTATATTCACCACAATATATTTTAGATCTTAAGGGATTTTCTTACATGGATATTGTAGACAGAAATCTCTACACAACAGATTGAGGGGCCCTTTATTTGCCACATGTTATCTCAATTATTGCTCAAACTTTGTTGACACGTTACTAAAATCATCTTCCACTTGCATGATAAGTTATAGCTTGAAAACATTTCACCACATGACAAAATCCATAAATCAAAATTTGGTGGACAATGGGATGAGTAATAATAAAAGGGAAGAACGTTAGGTACATTGTGGGCCACAGGACTTCTTTTGGCAACATGACCTTTGAGTGGCCCCCCTAAGAAGGCCTTCTCATATGGCCACCTCCTAGACAAATGATATGGCTATTCTGACTATTGGATATAGAGGACATGGTTTGAAGTTTGAATTAGCCAAAAAAAGTCAAAACCATTGTGATTAACATTGTCGCAACAGTTATAAGCCTCTCTAGTTTTACAAATAAAATTACAAGAGCAAAAAGTAATCATACTGACAACATGAACCACAAAATATGACAAATAAGTGATCTATCAAGCGGTCAATTAGCCAAATCAGTACATCATATGCTAGAAATAGCCTCCAATTGACGACTTGTCTAGAGATACATTTCCAAGGTGGTAGGTAATGTAAAAATCTTTTCTCTAGATAAATATACTATTACATACATATGCTATGCTACTTTATCTATAAGACAGAAGGTATCCTTTTTTTCGCCTAAAACATAAGATATCATGAAGATAATGCAATAACTGGGATTGAGGAAGGGAAGCAACTCTCAGCTACTAACCCTAACCCTCTTTGTATCATATGTACCATTATATAAGTTTCAGGTCCTCGGTGTCTGGCATGGCAGCCCTCAAAACTGCCACACAGATGCGTTCTGTATGAATATGGTAATCACATTCTTCTGGTAGGCTATAACTTAGATGTGGCCATGGCAATACACAAAATCCTAAAGCAGTAGTGCAACCTAAAGCTGAATTTAAGCCCTTTTTATCCTTTGAATCCAATTAATACAGAGAAAACATATTTCTCACCCTAAGAGACAAAACCAACTAGGGAACAAACCTTGTAGATCATCTGGAAAGTCCAAAGACTTCTTATTCCTGCCTGGCTTCTCTTTCTTCTCCCAAAACCCAAATGCTTTGATGTCTTCACCGGCCGAAACATCCTTTGGGAACCTCCGCTCAAAATCTATCATCCTTCCAGCAACATTATAAACAGGGAAAGCCCGCCTTCTTGTTAGGTACTCTGGGATGTCCACGCCTGCCTGCATACACAGTTCTACCACAGCTGGAATCCGATCAACTTGGAACCGCTCTCCATGTGACACAGCTCTTCCCACCCTGTCGTATAGATGGAAACATTCAACAGTGGGCAAAATGTGTTTCACACCTCCTCTTTCCCAGCTATACTCTTTGCTGGATGGGCTCCCAGCAACATTGCAGGATCTAATCTTATGTGTCACACACCCAACATAAACTTCTCCACACAAGCTGTAAAAGTATTAGAACATTGGAAAAACAAAAAACCCTTATAGATACATCAAACCCAATCAACAGAACCTACACAGGACTATCATACCTGCATGTATAAATAGGAATGTTGTTGACAAGTCTTGAAACACAATTGAAAAGCACGGTTCTGGCGGCATAGACTTTGTGAGCAACTGGTACTAAACTCTTAACTAACATACCGTTTTCAGGGGCTTGTAGAGTAATCTCATGCACCCGCTGCCTAATCTTCCTTTCCATTCTCGCTTTACGCTTAAGCTCAGTGACACTTGTCACCAGTGGCTTTCTTTCTGTTTTCCTAAGCTTCTTTGACAACTCTAAGTAATTGATTGCATCAGCCGAACTAGTTGAGAATGAGGCAGTGGGGTGCTTAACAGTATTTTTATCCATAAGATTCAAGAAGTTCTGCAGAATTATCTCATGATGGTCTGTGATATTTCGAGTTTGCCTTTGTAGCATATTTTGACCTTGGGAATTGCAGAATAAGAGTTTGCTGGCCAGGGCCTGTAATTTCTTAGACAAACTGTGCTAGATGAAGAATATCTTCAATTATGTCTCCACAGAATGTCTAAAGCCTTTCAAATCATACTTACCCGAGGAAAATGAACAATGTTGGACCCCTTTTTTTTATAAGCACATAAATCACCAGAATTAATGAAAAATTAAGATTCCATGTTCCAAATTTTCTAAAAGCAGAAATGGGAACAAGATTGGCAATTCAGTGCCAGCAAAAGATATTGTTATTCAAAATATTAAGCAGTAAGCACAACTGAGGGAATTAGTAATAATAGCACTAGGGATCAGAATTCTATCTTTTCCAGAGCAGCTGTAAGGGTAACTAAACAATCTATGGAACAATGGAGTAAAACTTCCATCCAAACCCCTAAAACAAAGGATCACTGAACTGAGAAACACTGCATGGATTTCTAATTTGGCTTTTCTCCCTCTGCCTTTGCTTTCAAGAGAACTTAAGATACCTTTGATCGAAAGAGAAAAATCTTACAAACTACAATGGATGAGACCGAAAGATTTTTCTTCAAATGACCTTTTCATCTTCTCGCTTTGAATATAAAGAAAGAAGAAAAAAAATCTTGAAAACACTTGATGCCATGACCATAGTGGTAAGGGTTGCTTTAGATATTTGATATTGTCATCACACTAACACCCTCCTAAACACAAAAACCCACACACAAATGAGGGTGTCAATAAATTGGATAAGCAATAAAAATAGGGTATCGTAGCAGTTTTGGTTTGCTCCCAAGGAGAAATATTTCTATGCCTCAGTAGTTTTGGTTTAATATTTCAGTGAAATAGTTTGAAAAATGTAAAAAGTAAAATTAAAAAAAAAAAATACAAATAGATAAAGTAGATATTAGAATTAAGCTATAAAGCATTAGGATATCACATCACATGCAACATAATTCATATAGAAAATTTTGGGCAGTATTCAATAATTCAATAATCTTATGAACTATGATAGGAAATCTATGAGTTAAAAACCTGCAAACACGCACCACACCCCCACTTGGTTCGGTTCACTCACACATTTTTACAAACTAGTTCCAGTCACGTTCCTCGGTGATGTTAACCTCATTGAAAAAAAGAATTCACATATCCACAGCCATAAGAGCATGAGGTCAATTACTTGACGAACTGGAGTGGAAGCGGGTTTGCTCAAATATGACCCATCATTTTCAAACATTCCCCACACTAAGACCATCTGACTCTTATAAAATGTCCTACTGGAAAAACAAAAAAGAGCCCTAACAATTAAAAAAAGACTTGAATGGTTGGAGGAAACTGCACATAACCACAACGAGCATAAATGTATTGAAGCTTCTAAGCTTCTAAGAAAAGCAGGAAAACAGAGAGAGACTATAGAGAAGAAAGAAGAAGAAGAAGAGAGATACCTGGAAGTTCTCCTTCAGTTGCAGTGGTGGTGTCGCTCTAGGGCTCTACTGCAATTCTGCAAAACTCCTCCCCTGACGAGGGTTTGCGTTTTGGAAGGAGGGGAGTTTTACGATTTTGCTAGCTCGGGTTCGGGTCGGGTCGAATAGTGGGAGTTGCTCAGGGTTGTTCCGGTCTTTAGATGAGACTTGAGAGACGAGATAGATCGGGTAGAACGGGTTTAAAAAAAACAAAAACTATTTTATTGCTCTTTTTTTTTTCGGTAAAACTATTTTTTTTGTCCACGACAAACATTTCACAGAAACATTACCTGATAAGTTTCTGGAGAGAGCCTCTCTCTGACTAATTTATTATGGAATAAGTAACAAACCCTAATTCTACCAAAAAAAAAATCAAACCCTAAAATTCCATATTAATCGTGTCAATTTGCCATTGGAGTTTTTCCTATTAAGTTAGTGGTTCAATCTTGATTTGTCCTCTCTCTCTCTCTCCATATTAAAAAAAGAAAGAAAAAAGATAAATATAAATAGGTTTCATTTTCCATATTTATTTGGTTTAATTCACTAATCTTATGCCAAATTTAACCCTAATCCAACTCCTCCTCCATATGTTAAAATTAAGGTGCACTATTATTGTCACAAGTATTTGTTACTTTTCTAAACTTCATGCCAAGTGAATATTTGATGTATTCATTTGGACCATTAATTAGAGAAAATATGGTTTAGATTAGCCATATGTTAAATTTCAAAGTCTAATAAATAGGGAGAATGTTCTCTCTATCCCAGGCACATGGGCCTGCCACTTAGGGGGGCAGGGTGCTCATTGTGCCCACCCCATGTGCTTGGGCGCAGCCTGTGCTGTAGCACAGAGAATAGTGCCCCTTAAATCAAACACTCCATTGAATGCATGTTTATCAATACTCTAGACATTTGTTATGCATTCTCCTAAATATTGTTATGCATTCTCCCAAATACTGCTTAGGAAAAAACAATTCAGATGGAAAAAAACCATGAAAATAGCCTATATACCCTCATGAAGGCGACACAAATATTTGCTACATGGTAGATTGCATGGGGCCTAATTTTGTAAACAAGTAGACCTTAAGGTTCCCTATTCACACGTAAGATTTCAACTCAATACAGTTTACTAAGTGGTAAAATATAATAGAGATTTAGAAACTCATGACTACGAGAAAGTGCACAATAGTGGTTAGAGTACAGTAAGCATGTATACATAGGGATGCGAGTTCATAAGACTTTCAACTGTATGGATAAGCCACATTATGTGACCCACATAGTTCAACTTTGGGGATAAATTGTTTATTTTTTTTTCTTTTTTTCTATTATTTGCCCCTATATAATTTTGGGGGCACTGTTCTCTGTGCCGTAGGTCAGCCTGTGCCCAGGCACATGGGGGTGGACGCAATGATCACTTTGCCCCCTGCACAGGCTGCCCATGTGCCTGGGCGCAGGCTGCGCTGTGGTACAAAGAACATTCTCCCATAATTTTGGGAGATAGGGAGGAAGAATTTTTGAGCTCTCAGTGAACATATATCCATTCACCCAAACACAAAAAAAAAAAAGGAGATGTACATGTTAAGTCTATATTCCAAAATACATGAACAATCATCCCCAAGGACTGATAAAATGTAAAACTTTGAGCGATGTAATACAAAATTAATGGCAATTAAGAGCCCAACAAGTCTACAACGCTTCAAACGCGAAAGCCAATGCAAAAAGGTCATCACCTCCACCATTACAGCCTTCATGTCTGCACCCATACTCACCCCACCTCCTCTTTTTCACCGTCTCCGTCGTTCCGGGGACTCGAACCTTCATCTCTACATGCAGTGCAGGTGGGTAGTTAAAGCCTTCAAGAACATGACTTCTCTTGGCCACCATGGTAACCCATCTCTCAATTCCCAACTCGGACGATTCCAACACGTCTTTCCATAGCATCTCTGCTCTGCCCAAGAGCTTAGACCTTCCAATTTTCCCGAGAATTGGTGTTGTATTTCTCCATCGAAGCTCGAACATCACACTTTGTTGCTTGAGTTCCTCAATGCAGTCTTTGGTTGCTGAACACTGTAACGAGATGGACTCGTTCCAATAGGAGTGACTCGTTGATGGAATCTCCCGACTGTTGAGCCGAATCTTCTCATTGTTTCCTGTGCAGAGATAGCATCTAACAAAGAGCTTACCATTTGATATGGATTCAGTGTTTTCTGCTTCAATGATTCTCAGTTCACAGTTAAGAGAGGTATGATCTTGAGAAGCAGCCATTGCTTCAGATTTCAGATTTCAGATTTCAGATTTCAGAGAGAGAGAGAGAGAGATAGAGAGAATTCTACCTATGAAGAGAGCGAGAATGTCTGGAGCATGGTGTCTTGCTAAGCTTTTCTTTTCCTAATTCTTTTCATAAAAAAGAAGAAAAAATCTGCCCAAATCTTTCCTTCCTTCAACAAAGCAAAGCGCCTAAGTAAAGGATATTTTGGTCCACGTCTCAAATGGATCCATAGTTCGCCAAGTGTCTTTGGAATACTGGAAATCCAGAGTCACAGGTTGGTAAAGGATATTTTGGTGATGCTTACTAATTAGTAAAAAGCTCCTTAATTAATTAGTTAGGTTTGGGCCACGGCTCAACTGGATCCGTAGTTCGCCAAGTGTCTTCGGTAATGGATATTTTCACATGGAGTAACATTATTGGATTTGTGTACTTAACCTGCTAATATTGTGATGCCTCTTTCACCCTTCAAATAAATGGAAAACAATAAGAAGATTAGGCTTCAACCTATGTTTTTTAGTCTAATTAATGGTTATCTATTTCTAATACATGAAATTGAAATTTAAGTTATTTCAATCTAATTAATCTCTCAAATGGTTTATCTAATTTTTCTGATCCTAATTAACTATAAGGGTTTTCCTCCTCGTCACTATGGTGCACTGCCTAGTAGTACACTTTTAAAGTGTATCAAACAGTGCACCTCACTTGTGCATTGGATTGTTATCCTCCCAAAGTGCAGTGGTCACTGTTCAAGGCACTGCAATTGAGAGGTTGAAAATCCATCACTATGTCTAGTGAAATATAATGTTTTACTATTTGTCACGGGATAGTTTAAAGGTTAATCCATAGGATGAAGGACTAAACAAGCATCGCATTAATACAATTTTAGCTAAAATGAGTAGAGAAAGTAGCTAAAATTATAAAAGAAGTCATTTTGTATTTTCTTTACTTACTTTGAACTAAAATCTGACCATTGAGATGCATGTGGGTTCTCCCTCTATCACATGGATTAACTATGTACAAAGTCGTTCTACCTAAGGGTGTCAAAATAAAATCGAAACCGATTGTCGGAACCGGAACCGATCGTTTACGATTGAATCGAACCACACCGTATAAAAACGATGCGATTCTGGTTTCATAGGTTCTATTATCGGTTCGATTCGATTCAAAACCGAAAAACTGTCAATTAACCAAATAGAAACCGGGTAGAAAACCGAGATTAGGAATATTCTTATTTGTTTAAGCATGGGGTTAAGCACTCTAAAATATTAAGACTCCTTTCTGAGATTTATTTGAATTTTAGTTTGAGTGCCAAATTCATGAAGGGACGAAAGTTTTTAGTACGAGCATGTCTTAATGGACTTTGTTAATGAATTGAGTGGGGTATGGATTAGTGATGTTTTCAAATTGATTTCCCTTGCGGTACTTTGCGGTAGGGGTGTCAATTCCAGGCCCGGCCCGGCAGGCTCAATCGAGCCCGCCCGGTTAAAGCCCGACCCGGACCGGATCGATTCTTAAGCGTGCCGGGCTTAAGCCTGACACGTTTAATAATAGGGTGGTCCCGGTATGGGGTCCTAGCCCGTCTGACGCCCAACAGGATCGACCATTTTCAAGCCCGCCCAGCTACAGCCCGACCTAGCCCGACCCTTTAAGCAAACCACCCTCCATTAATCCATTTAGCCCACCTGATAACCCTCTCTCTTTTCCTATTTAACTCCTTAAAATGATTAGTCCATTAAGCCCAAATTAATGGGCAATTCAATTGATGGATTTCCTTAACTCAGAAAAATGTTTATATTCTTCTCTATTAAACTTCTCATTTCATAGAATTAGAACCAGACATATACAAAAAAGGCTGGGGGTGTCGTTGCTCCAAAGAGAAAACAAATAGCAGGACAATTCCAGTACCGTCAATGATGATTGAGCTGATAAGCATAAACACTTCATAAATTTGAGTTAGTTATAATTACAAAAAGAAATAAATCAGTAAATAAAAACTAATAAACAAAAGTTCTTCCTTTTTTTTGGTAGAAACTAATAAACATAAGTTCAGGAAAAAATTATGGTTTGAAAAATTGGATTTGGATTTGGGTCTTGAATGTGTTTTGGTAGAAACCCATTTCTTTTCTCTTTATTTTTTTAAGTAGGAATTTAATTATGTAAAGGCCCGATTAAGACCCGAGTAAGGCCCGATGAAGAGTTGAACAGGCCCACAACCCGGTTAAGACCCGATTAAAGCCCGATTTTAGTACCCGATTAAAGACCGACATCGATCGAACCCCGATCGAGCCCGACATGGCCCGGACCGAATACTTAAATGGTTGGACACGGTGCAACCTGCACAATTGGTGAGGCCCGGCTAGGTCTGACCGAACCCGACCGAGCTCGACCGGTTGACACCCCTACTTTGCGGCCTTGAGTAATCACTTAAAATTATCATTGCAACTAGCATGTGTAAGTGAACTTTGCCTAAGGTGAAACCGGTATTACAAACCACATGTAAACCGAATAACAAAAACCAAATAGAAATCACTAAAACTGACATATAAAACGATTCTAATTTTGGGTGATTCTTATCCGATGCAGTTTTGATTTCTACCTTGCAAAATGTGCACCAAATCAAAACTGCATCGTTTGACACCCTTAGTTCTATCAAGTCCCATCCAACAACAATGAAACTAAGAAATCTCTTCACGATGGGTGAAGAAGGAACTTGGTCCATTGTATTTTTTTTCTTCCATTTTCATAAGTTTCACTATTTCATTAGATTTTAAAAAAATTATTTATTTTTCCACTTTGTCTAACTCCCTATATATAGGCTAAAATATAGCCTTATCTTACCATAAAGTTAGTTCCTACCATGACAATGATTTGATCAAATTAAAGTGGGAAGTGAAAAATACACCCACCCAGCCACCATGTACCCTCCTAATGACCAAGAAGATTGAAAGGTAGTCAACCTGTTTGAATGTTTCAAAACTCGAAATTGACCAGCAATTCAGTGACAAGTGAACACACACCCTATATGTGCCGTTTTCTTTCTCTCTTTCCTCGAAAGCAATGAACTACCATTGACCAATGTCAATATCGAATCCCTTAAAAGATGCAAAGACCTCCGTCCAAACTATATATACACTTCAACTTTCCAAACTTTATGTGGCTTTCATGTTTCTTATAAGTGTAACAAACATACAACATACTGACCTGCTTCCACTCTGGAGTGTGAGTGTAACACAGAGCCTTGTGACAAGAAATGAAGAAAAAGCACTTTTGATCCTTGTAGGTTTACAAAAGATTCAACACGCACGATGTAGGAAATGCAAATTGATCAGAACCCACCACCACACTATCAGCAAGGCGAAATGGAAAGGAAAGGATGTAACAAAGTAGGTCACTCCTCACTACCAAAACCTAACATATTAACACAAGAAAATAGTTTTTTTTTTGTGTGTGTGTGTGTGTGTATGGGGGAATCGTTATCGTCTACGGTTCCCTGACCGATGTAGTTCCCTAGTGCCTCACACACGAGGGGGTGGGACCCACTTGGGGCACCTGACCGAACACTCTGTCCGAGTGGGGCCACCCTCCTCTTGTGAGAGGCACTAGGGAACTGCATCGGTCAGGAAACCGCATACGATAAAAATTCGTGTATGGGGGGGTGGGAATAGTTGGAAAACTGGCCGGATTTTGACTGAGACGAGTTGTCCGAGCAATATTAAAATTTTGAAATTTTTTGTCAAGAGTCGTGTAGACTAGATCAAGGTAAAAAATGACGAAATTTGATCATAAATCGTCCGAGTCAAATAAAACTCGATATTTTTACTCGAGTCATGACAAACTCGGCAAGTTTAATCGTTTTTTTTTTTAAATCACATGGATTAACCTTGTACAAAGTTGTTCTACCCCTAAGAGTCCCATTCGTCAACAATGAAGATAGGGAATTTTTTCACCATGGGTGAAGAAGGAACTCAGATCCATTCTTTTTATTTTATTTTTTTTTATCATTTTCATAAATTTCATTTCGGGAAAAAGATCTCTACTTGGTGGTGTTTTCTATGCCCTCTCACAGTGCACCGTGAGATACCGCCTCTAGCCCTAAATAGATACCCAGACGTACTCATCCATTAGCCCAAACGCTTGTGTAGAGACCATGCGATCAAGTAAAGATCTCTTGCCCATTTCATTATTTCATTAGATTTAAAATTTTTTATTTTTCCACTTGTTTAACTCCCTGTAGGCTAACATATAAACTTTTTTCCTAGCCCTAAAGTTAGTTCCTACCATGCCATTGATTCGATCAAAAGTGGCAAGTGAAAGATTGAAAAGGTGGTCATCCTGTTTGAACGTTTCACAACCCTAAGTGCTAAGTGAAAATTAAATTCACCTACCATATACTTTTTGGTTTTTGTGTGTGTGTGTGTGTGTGGCCGTGTGGGTGGGTGGTTTTCTTCCCTCTAATGGTTGGAGTTACCGAATTACCATTGACCAATATATATATATATATAATTTTTTTTTTTGAGTAAAAACCATTGACCAATATCAAGCTCAAAAGGTGGAAAGACCTCATTTCATATCCCATTGGCTACGATATTTTCCAAACTTTAAGTATCTTTCATGTTTCTTATAAATGTAACAAGCATACCGCCCTTCCACTTTTGACTATGAGTGTAACACAAAGTCTCTTGTGACAATTATTGAAGAAAGCACTTTCGACCATTTTAGGTATGCAAAGATACAACAACCATCACCGCCTCCACTACCCGACAGGCGAATGGAAATGAAAGGCCGGATATAACAAAGTAGGTCACTGCTTAGTACCAAAACCTAACTCATTAACACATTGGGGTGGAGTGCTCAATAATTCATCAAAAAAATTTTATTTCATTTTTAGCATAAAGTTCTCTGTACTTGTGCCCAGACACATGGGGTGGGCGAAATGACCAGCTGGCCCCCCTTGAATGACTTGAATCCCACCCCTATCTCACCCCATGTGTCAGTTGTGTCCAGGTGATGCAGCCTACTTCTAAATGCGCTGCCAACCAGAGATCATTGTTCCTTCCTTTTTTTTTAGGGGGTCGGGGGTAGAGATGGAATACCATAGACCGTAAAGGCATTATTCATGTTGCATGACCGTGTACATACAGTTAGCCAAAATTATTTTAAATTAATCAAGAAATTAAGTATTTAGAAATCGGATCAGCATTGAAGGAATCAGCCAGTTCATAGGTTTTTATTTTTATTTTTTTGGAGTTAGACTTTAACTTGACATGTGGCTTATTCAAACCATGCACTATCTATCCAATGGCTAAGATTTGCCACATTGTCATTCCCCATGGCAAAATAAGGAAGAGCTAAGAGGAAACGATTACACGAGGAATTCAAAGAATCATCATCCAACACATGTGGCATTTCTGCCTTTAATGGGCGGTGGGGTGATCACTATTCTATTCCCTCTATGCTTTGTGCAACGCGTACACTCCCCCACAGAGGTCCTTTTTCTTTTATTATTATTAATTTTTTTTTTTTTTTGGCAGTTTAATCCTTCATATTCTCCCTTCCATCCGCACGTATGTCTGAAAAACTCAATTTTCAAAGGAAAATCAGGGGTAAAATTGTCTAATACATCCAATCCGTACTGATACCCTATCGATATCATATCGATTTTGTAAGTGATCGATATCTGATCCGATACTGTGCACTAAATCCATGCATTGAACTCCTTGGTTGTAATTTATTCCAATCCAAAATACATGAACAATCACTCCCAAGGACAAAAAAGGCTCCAAAAATGGAATCCCACTATAGTAAAAAACGTATTTTGAAAAAAAAATAAAAATACTAAAACAGAGTATTTGAGAAACTATAGGAGAAGGGGATACAAAATTAAGGGCAGCAGGACGGTTGCAGAGAATTTGTTTCCAAAACTTTGAGGGATTTTATGCATAATTAATGGCAAGAGCCCTACAACGCTTCAAAAGCGGAAGCCAATGCAAAAAGGTCATCACCACCACCACCATTACAGATTTCATGTCTGCACCCACACTCACACTCGCCCCACCTCCTCTTTTTCACCGTCTCCATCGTTCCGGGGACTCGAACCTTCATCTCTACATGCAGTGCAGGTGGGTAGTTAAAGCCTTCAAGAACATGACTTCTCTTGGCCACCATGGTAACCCATCTCTCAATTCCCAACTCGGACGATTCCAACACGTCTTTCCATAGCATCTCTGCTCTGCCCAAGACCTTAGACCTTCCAATTTTCCCGAGAATTGGTGTTGTATTTCTCCACCTAAGCTCGAACATCACACTTTGTTGCTTGAGTTCCTCAATGCAGTCTTTGGTTGCTGAACACTGTAACGAGATGGACTCGTTCCAATAGGGGTGACTCGTTGACGGAATCTCCCGACTGTTGAGCCGAATCTTCTCATTGTTTCTTGTGCAGAGAAAGCATCTAACAAAGAGCTTACCAGTTGATATGGATTCAGTGTTTTCTGCTTCTATGATTCTAAGTTCACAGTTAAGTGAGGAGTGAGCTTGAGAAGCAGCCATTGATTCAGATTTCAGATTTCAAAAAGAGAAACAAGTCTAGCCATGAAGAAAGCGAGAATGTCTGTGTTAGATATATATTAGGTGTTTCCGCATTTGGGAAGTCTGAGTGAGCTTCTTTTCCTAATTTTTAATTCATAAAAAAGAAGAAAGAATCTGCCCAAATCTTTCCTTCCCTCAACAAAGCGTCTTCGGGCCTTAGGCTTTGGGCCACGTCTCAGATGGATCCATAGTTGGCCAAGTGTCTTTAGGATACTGGATATGGATATCCAGAGTTACAATTCCAACGGAAGCTTGGTAAAAGATATTTTGCTAAGACTTGACTTAATAAAAGAAAAAGCTCCTTAGTTTAGGACCTTAGGTTTGGGCCACGGCTCAACTCGATCCATAGTTCGCCAAGTGTCTTTGGGACAGTGATCCAGAGCTACTGTGGGTGAAAATTTTATTCATCCATAAGGGAAAAAAACTTATTAAAATAGACACGAGAGAGTCGAGACACTTCATGGTTCGTGATCTTGGTATCGGTTGGATCAGATCCGATCGTTCAAACTCGGACAAATATGATATTTTTGTTTCTGTTTTTATATTTAATTTTTTTTACATTTTTACCCCTATACGTACAATTAGACCGGATCTATATTGGGATTGGTTTCAAATGATATCGATCCGATTCCACTAAAATCGGCCGATCCGATTTGATACCTCAAACCATAGACACCAGACAAGAGTTTTTCCATCAATCGGACTCCAGAAAAGAAATTTCTCATGCAAATAACATTTGATTTCTATACTTTTCTTTGAGAGCCTCTAAATATATATTATGGTGCCTCTTTGATCATTCGGATAAATAGAAAACAATAGAAAATTTAGGTATCTATTTCTGACACATGAAATTGAAATTATTTTAATCTAATTTATAACTCAGGTGGTCCATCTAATATTGTTGGTCCTAATTAACTACATATATTACATGAATTAATGCGTGGTGAATTTTAAATTTTTTTTGGGTGAAAATGTTAAGTTATAATTATAGACGTTAACTTGTTATTTGGATAAGATTTTTTATTTTACAGGAGGTTGGGTGGAAATTTTATATGCTCATATGTCTAGGCACAAAGTCGGGACAAAGGCAGAGTTCATTTTCCCTATCATTTATTAAATTTTTATAAATCATTTACATAAGTTTCATTATTCTATTTTATTTTTAAAAGTTTTATTTTTCCACTGAGCTTAACTGTAGGCTAACATATGTGTTATATCCTACCTCCTTAAAGTTAGTTCCTACCATGAAAATGATTAATTAGGTCAAAAGTGGCAAGTGAAAATTACACCCACCCAACATGTAGGCAGGCAAGTACCCTTCTCATGACCAGGAAGATTGAAAAGTGGTCAACCTGTTTGAACGTTTCAAAACCTGAAATTGACCACCACCACTACCAGCCGGGCGAAATGGAAAGGAAAGGAATGTAACAAAGTAGGTCAGTGCTTAGTACCAAACCCTAACTTATTAACACAAAGATTTGGTGGAGGAGGGAGGGGGAAGGGGGGAAGGGATAATGTAGATTGTAAAGGCATCATTTATGTGTAATCAACCCAAGTTATTTTAAATCATGAATCTAGAAATTAGGGTTTTAAAAATCGGATCAAAATTGATGGAATCAGCCAATTTGACTTGAAATCAATCGGCGAATATCCAAATTATCTCCGATTCTTTGTTCGTTGAGTCCGACGACAGAGTTAGTTTGAGACTGGGAATCTGCTAGTAGATTCCGGCCAATTTCCAGATGATTCTAGGATGAGTAATTTGAATCGAAAACAAATCAAAATCAAGTTTAATTGATCCTGTACCCAATTCTGAGTTCATAAACCGTGCTAGAAATCAAATAGTATATAGTACATAAGGAATAATATGTTGTAGTCCAAAAATGCTAACCTCAGCGCCAGAGTTGGGAGCGTGGGCTGGAGAGGTGGCCCAAGCTTCACCCAAAGTCTAGGAGTGTACGTAGGCCCAGCCTGAGTTGAGCCGAACTCAACCTTGGGTTGGAGCTTGCAGAGCCCAAGTCCAATCCAAGCAATTTGGTTTTTTAAACATGTTGTTAGGCTCAGGTTTCCTTGAGTTGGACTCTGTAGAGGGTGGGCTTATGTGGATTTTCACTTATGAACTATGAACAGGCCGGGCATGTGATCAAGGTTTTAAAACTCAGAATCGGACGATTTTTGCTAATTCCGATCCGATTTATAATCCATACTTTTGAATTGTAATAACTATATACATATATGCTTAAATTTTTGTTGTATTTTCAATGATCATTCTGGATTTTATACATACAAATTTATATCAAATTATAATTTTTCCAATACCCAAAATTCACTATGTTAAGATCAAGGGATTATGGCAAATAATACATTCTCATTGGGTAAACCAAATAAATAAATAAATAAAATGGACTTTGGAAGGAACAGATGCGCGCGGTTAAGAATCATATGATCAATTTTGATGATTTTGGAATTGGTATATCAACTCTGGATGTGTAAGACTAGACCGAGTCAACTCATCTCTGAGCTGAATACATTGTTATCATAGAAAATATGAGATGAGGGAGAATATATCTATCACGTCCATGAATTCTTATACCTTAAGAAATATATTTACTAATGTATCACATCATCACTTGGGCAACGTTTGGTATGCATTTTTGGAATGCATTCTAAGTTGATTTTTCATATTCTAAGATGATAAAAATAGTTGTTTTTACTGTTTAAGAATGCGAAATCGATCTAGAATGAATATCAAACACAGCCTAATTAATATTTTTGTTAAGAAAAATGCTGAGTACCCTATGTGTCTGTCTCTCTCTTCCTCCCTCTGAGGGGTAAGAGAGTCATTTCAAAAGATGGTAGAGAGAGATAGACACATAGGTACTAGCATACCAATCCCTCTCCCTTTTTGTTATTATTTGACAAACTTTAACTTTTATAGCTTAGAAAAAACTGAATTAACATTGTGTAAGATTCAAATTTGTTTCAAAATAGCAGTAGAGTGACTTCAACCACTAGCCAACAACTTTTTCTAAGCTTTAAAAAGTTATAATAATTCTATATATTCACTAACAGAAGTAGATGATATCATTCCATAATGTAATACAAATAAGAACCACTTATTTACGTGACTCCCCTCCCTCGAGGGTGCTGAGTGGAATGAAAATGAGAATCGGCAGCCTATGATGTTTGCTTGTCTAGAAAATTATTAGAGGCTTTTCAATGGAAAACTCTTCCAAAGGAGTGAGCCAATTGTTAATTTCATTCACTAGGAATGTTTGGTTGGAATTCTTTCATAGATGGTTATTGTTATCATTGGAATCTAATATGATGATGTGGATGACCTGCAAAAGGAGAAGGACACAAGAGAGACCCGGAGCAGACTCCAAGGGGAATTCTTCGATGCCTAAGTCAGACCCGTGCAACAGTAAATATGAGGAGGGAGTACGAAGAGAGCAGTAGTTGTTGAATCCATTTACCTTGGACCCTCTTTTACTATATAAAGGATTGGCGGTTGTTGAGTCCTTTCCCTTAGGGGGATTCGGTTCGGTTAATTAACCCCTCACACGTGACGAAGTGGGGATTGTACTCTATCCTCTTGCGGGTGCTAGAAATTCTGAATACCAATACAACTCTGTTGTTGGTTAGTTGGTTCCTTGCGCATTGTTTGAGTCCTATTAGGGATCTAATGCCGACGGATATGTTTCTTGACAGTTCCTTCCAATTCTGAGCCAATTCCTTCTTTTGACCAGTCTTCTACCACATGTCGATCGTTCATTAAAGAGTTATTTTTATGTAGATCAGTTATCAATTTTGCACTTGATCATGGGTCTTTAGAAATTGCGAAGCATTTTGAACCTTTAACATAGAGGAGAAAGAGTAATGATGACTTTAGATTTGCAGTTGAATACATCGAAAAGAGCATTAGGGACGGAAAATGTTTTCCATGATCGTCTTTTGTCACTAGTAACAAGCTTTTGAGATAAATTTAAGGGAAGTTAATCCTAAAAATCTCCCCTTTGGATGAAGTTGATAATATCCTTCCCTGTTGCACAATACTCTTTCTTACCCATCCACGGTCAAGAAACTTAATCTTTTCGACGCTACCATGGGTGAAGGAAATTAAACCTTCCTCTTATCAAATTTTTTGCATAGATTCAATTAAACAACCAACATTTTGGAGAGTACTTGAATTTACCATTCAAAAGTTATCAGAAAAAAATATAAAAGGAAAATCCAATCCAATCCAATAAATCCAAACTCAAAAAAATGAAATCATTCTAAGAGAAGCCAAACAAGAAGAAATTTTTTTATTAATCTCTTCTTTCTTAATTCCACTCTTTTTTTTCTTTTTCTTTTTCTTTTTCTTTTGGAAGGGAATCAATCTCTCAGTGCTTGTTAACATAATAAGCCAACTAAACTAAAAAGCCTCAATAGTTGCCATTAATGCAAAAAGCTCAACATCTCCACTATTACAACAGTGTCCATGTCTGCACCCACAGTCCTTCCACCTCTTCAACGCAACATCTCTCCTCTTACTCACCATCATCATCTCTGCTGCCATGTTTGGAACTCTAACCTTCATCTCAACATGCAGTGCAGGTGGCTTCAAACCTTCAACAACAAGACTACTACTGCTGCTACTTGGAACAATACTAACCCATCTCTGAACCACCAACTCGGACGATTCCAACACATCTTTCCACGACACTTCTGCTTTACCCAAGAGCTTAGACCCACCAAATCTACCAAACATTGGTGAGTTATTTCTCCATCTAAGTTCAAACACCACACTTTGTTGCTTCAATTCGTCAATACAGTAGGAGTTAGCTGTGGAGGAGCATTCCAAAGATGTTGACTCGTTCCAGAATGGTTGACTCGTTGATGGAATCTCCCGAGTACTGTTAAGACGAATTCTCTCATTGTTTCTTGTGTTGAGATAACATCTAACGAAAAACTTCCCTGTTGATATGAATTCTAGGTTTTTGGCTTCAATGATTCTCAATTCACAATTCAGTGAAGAAGGGTGTTTATAAGGAACAGCCATAGCCATAGATTCAAAAAGAGAGATAGAGAGAGAAGGGTTTTTGAATTGTTGAAGATTAATGTGTTTGAACTTTAAAGAGGTGTATTGTATTTATAGGGAAGTGGAGTTTGCTTTGGAGGTATAGCCGCCTTTGTATACTGATAAACCAAAAATACACGGGCCAATTCCGAGATGCCACATGTCCTAACACGAGGAAGAAGCTGGCCCAGGCCGGGCTACGTCAAGATCCATTCGAGGAATAGACCCAAAAAGTCATCCAGGGACCAAGTCTTCCACGCGAACCACCGAGGTCCAACTGTGACGTCACAACTAAAGTCCACGTCATCTTATCATTAAAAGGTCGGAGGATATGTACCTGAGGGGTGTTATCCTAAAGAGATATAATTGTAGTTGAACTCAAACATCAAGGGCCGATTGCCCAACGCGAGAAGAACACGCTTAGAGAACCTCTTCCCTACTAGGACTCTACGTCTCACAAATAACACTTCCAAATATGATTTTACTACGTGATGATCTACCCTGCGTAGCACACTCATCACCCACCAGGACTCTCCACACCGCCACACTCAACTACAAATACTCAGGTATTCTACCCCATTAACTATCTTGAATTCCAATAATTCAACTGTTGCTAAGAGATATCTAACTTAGGCATTGGAGAGTCCTAGGCCGAAACCATACCAGTTCTCCTTTGTCATTAACATCCTTTTGTAGGTTGCGACACCCGAAAGACCCATCGACGATTTCTTGACGCAACATATATATAAAGAAAGAAAGTTTAGTTGAGTTGTCCATATCTAATATAAAATGAAGGACAACTCATATGCGCCTTAATAGATATCCAATCCATCCCAAGGGATCTTAACTCTTGTTGTATGGGTGGGAGATCTCTGTGATCTGAATCAAGTTGATGGAAGAGGACCAAAGAGTTTTTAACTTTTTTTAGATTAGAATAATAGAAGAGTTCATCATATTGAATGGCTGTTGGTGGAGGCCAACATGATTAATACACAAATAATGAATATAGGAAGAGGCGGTGTTTGCTTGCTGCTTAATGTTTCTCGATCTCTCCATATCTAGCTGATGGTATTGAGATCTTTATATATCTTTTAATACTACAATTTGTGTATCTTAAATTATAGAACATAGAATAACAAGATTTAATTGATTTGCTAGGATCTTCAAAGTTCTAAATCCCTTGATCTCGTGGGGGGGAATGCACTCAACCTTCAATGCCTCCAATCAATCGAGCTTAATTTGAAAGCTTTAGATAATTAAAATTAGGGGAAGCATGGCTCCTACATGTGGGGTGGCCAATGGAAACATCAATAGGATGGACATTTCAACCTTGCATGGGGGTTGGACGATGGTTTCACCCAATGAGTGTTCTAGTTGAGTTATTTGACCAGGCTTTTTGTACAATTTGCACTTTTTGAGCCAATATAGTCTTGTTGGGCTTGTCTACATTCGTTTAATAATTAGAAAACTTAAATTCTTTTGATTGGATAGGTTTAAACTTAGATTGACCCTAGCTTGGTAGTCTTTATTTATGTCATTTCAGCTTTAGTTAGGCAGGGGAAGGCTGACCCTTGCTGCCGCTATTTTATTTATAGTATGATAATAATGGAAAATGTTCTCTGAAACCATTGGAGTAGGGACTAGCACTTTTGTATCTATCTCTCTCATTTAAACTAAAATGACCTCTTTACCCTCTCATGTACAATACTACTTTGTCAGAACATGCAAGAAAGCATAATGGGGGTTGGGATTTCCACCTTTCATTTGGGATGGAGGTATCATTTCCCCATAAAATTATCTCCTTCAGTTCCCTGTCCGGCCCAATTCC
Organism: Telopea speciosissima; assembly: GCF_018873765.1. Classification (NCBI taxonomy): domain Eukaryota; kingdom Viridiplantae; phylum Streptophyta; class Magnoliopsida; order Proteales; family Proteaceae; genus Telopea; species Telopea speciosissima. Next base: position 3,648,932 of record NC_057922.1, read on the forward strand.
CCAGTTCCTCTAATAGGGGGGAGTGGGGGGGGGGTGAACCCCACCTAGGCATAGTGTTTGGGCAGGGGTAGGGTGGTTATTCTAGGCCCCCCTGTTAGAGGAACTGGCCCGGGCAGGGAACTGGAGAGGATAAAGATCCCATTTCCCCACCCCCACCCCTTACTATGTCTGAGCGTGGGTGGTACACTCCCCAACAAGAAACTTTTCTTCTATTTTTTTAAAGGTTTTTATAGGTTAAAATGTTAAATAATGTCTCACTCGATCGTATATTTCATAGATTTGAATGTCAGGTAAGTTACCACATGGCAGATTTCAAATTCACTTAGAGATTCTTCCCTAGATCCAGATCTTCTACAGCGTGAGCTGCCTATCCTACCGTGCTGTGCAAACACAAGACGGCGCACATTGACCGCCTTATCCCTGCCCGAGCGCCTTACCCAAGCGGGGGTAAGGCAGTCATTGCATGTAGCACTGTGTCTACGCAACACAGGCAAGACAGGGCAGCGCGCCGTAGAAGATCTGTGTTGTTCTTCCCTACACAACCCATTGAAAATTCCACCTTGTAATATTTTTTTGAAATGAAGGATATAAAAAAAGATGTAGACAACAGATTCTAAGTGGAGGGCTAGCTGGAGTAGCATCATGAGATGTTTTATTAAGAAGACTAAAAAGAGTAGTAAATTGAGTCAAGTGAGTCACCCCCCACAAATTCCCAATCAGGAAAAGAAATTGATTGAGATAGTGGATAAATGGTGAATCCGGGGAAAGAGTTTTCTGAATCATTATAATCTTGACAATCTCGACATGGTCCACTTAAGATGGAATGGAATTTTGAATTCAAGAACAGATCAGTACATCTTGTATTGCTTTGTTTAATACTTGAGATGGAGTGTTGGTCTACCTTTTGTGGCCATGGCTTCTTCAATGATGTGTTGCATAGGTGGTCTGCACCAATGATATTAACAAACAAACAAATATGAAAAGGAAGAAGAACGTTGCCCCATGGCATGGCCTCTGTGGGGGCCAATCGAAGTGTGCGCAAGGGCATCGATTACAGGAGATTTTTCATTTTGTAGGGGGTACGATGGTTACAGGAGGGACTGTGTCTAAATGCAAACTGCACATAACTGGGCATTGTTCTTTTTCCCCATATAGAGTATGTAAAAAAATAGACCACGTTGTTGGAATTATTAATCCTTCCTTTCCTCTATTACAAATTTGGTGATTTTATCTCTAAAATGTCTTTAAAAGCGAATCACCCATCAAGATCATGACAACCAGCATCAAAAAATTTCCGTATTTAAATTTATAAACAATGGCAAAATCAACAGAATTTTATCATGTGGGAAAAAGATAAAGTGATTTAGTCATATTAAACATTTCATTATCCATGTAACAATGGGGATGTGACATTTCGAAAAATCACAAGGCAAAGAGAGAGATTACAAAAATCTGTTGTACAGATTGACCCAACCTTTAAAGCCATAAAGTTCATTTGAAATGACAAATTATCTTCAAATATAAGGGTAAGAAATAATGGCCTTACCTAAAAGAGAATGTAAGCGGTATGGCCAAAGATGAAGAGATTACAAAAATCTGTTGTACAGATTGACCCAATGTTTAAAGTCATAATTCTTTAAGGGAGAAAGAATGCCACTCGGTCGTTCAACACACGTTGCCCCTGTGTCCAGACACAGGGGCACGCGTAATGACCACACACCCCCTGAAAAGATGAAAATGAGAGAGGTGTGATGGTCATTTAGCACACCCGTGTCTGGGCATCGGGGCGACTTGTGCTGCGTGATTGGGTGGCGTTCTCTTTCCCTTCATTTAAAATGACAAACAACCTTCAAATATAATTGCTTTTACGAGATTAGAGTCGAAATATTTTGGTTCGCACCTTTTATTCTCTATCTATGTGGAATTAAAACGGCCCAGAGGCCCCAACTTGACAGAAAACCAAGGTATCGATATTTTGAAGGCTAAGACGATCATATTCAGCCTGATACGGTCGATTTGTATTGGTATCGGTATCAGTAATTTTTTTTTTTTGGGGGTAAAGTCGGTATCAGTATTTGAATCAGCTGAAACCGATACCAAAACCAATTCCAATACAAAGACATTGAAAGCATGAACTTTTACTAGGAGTTTACAGTTGCTTGCCATCGAAATTTTTATATTTTCTTTTATTCGCTTTCTTCATCAATACCTTAGTAACCAGGAAATGCTTTAGCAGGAGAGGAGAGACAAAGCAGAAGCATATCTATTATCTCACACTGAAAAAAATTGAAACCTCTAGGGTTCTATTTACACTTCTCTTGATCACTTATAAATTACCAGTTCTTTAACAAAATTTCAACAGTTACCTTTTTTTTCTGCTAAATCTTCAAATCTAAGGAAAAGGAAGGATGAAAGACTACATATATAACAGGTTTGATCCCTGAACACAAGGACTCTTCAAGCTAGACCTTCCAAAGGCTCAAGTAAAGTACCTCCAGTGTATCAAGTAAAATTATGCCAAAGCCATGATAGACAAAACCAATCTACCCCATCTGCCTGGTTTGTGAATTTAATCATATGCACAAGTCTACATCTGTAAAGATGGCCTCAACCAAGTAATCAGCTTTCATCCTCTGCAAGTTGCACATTGTATCCATGCTTTATCTCTGTACAACATAGGTTCAAAACAAGTCTCAAATAGGCATCAGTCAACGTATAGAAATACATGCAACCAACGGAAGAAAGCACAGAATATACATTTTCATTCCAATGAGTGTGGAATTCAATATACATATATTTGCAACACAGACGACCTGAAAAAGGCTAATAATATGTGATAAGCATTATTATCTATCCATAAACTTTTTCAGTTTCATACAAACTATTCAGATCCATAGGACATATCTGTAGTTAACCCTTCAATTTGTTTTGGTCTAAAAACCTGGGAAAGATGAAAACAGATGGTTGGTTTAAAAGTATCACTTCTGTGGGAAGGTTTCAGTTGAGATCCAAGCTTCCTTCCCCAGTAGGTGGTGGTACAATAGAAGAGGTAGTAAGTAGTAGCTAAGCCACTGTAGAGGCTCGAAATCAAACATCTAAACCAAAAATAAATTGAAAGAAACAAACAGTAAAAGAGGGCCAAAGTGTAAACCAGAAAACTTGAACATACACCTTTGTACCATCAACACAAGTCCGGAAGAACACTTGCATGACATGACAACCCAATTAAGCTCAGCGGTCTCACCAAGAGAAGAAAAGCTCAAACAGGGTAGATCCCCCCCCCCCCCCTCCCTCCCCAATGCGCATTAAAAACTCAATATTACCCCTCAATATGGAGCATCACCCACCTTTGACTTGCCCAAAATACCTCAATACGACACCAATGCCTATTTAATCGAAGGAAGTGGACAAGGGGATGTTGTGATATCATTAAACCCCCAACGAAGGATGTGAGAAAGAAATAAAGCAATTACAGCCCAACTTGGCAGAAACATGGAATCGTATCCTTCAAAACCTACCTCTAAAGGAGAACCTGCAGACAGAATATTCTATCTATATTCCTTGGATATACTTAGGCATATCTGGAAGAACCACTACTTAATGAATTTTATAATAATCTCCTCACTGTCATACAATAGAGCATGAAATTGGATTAGGGATGCCTGAAAACAGGCATACCAAGTGTTCTAATTATGAGGTCAAGTGGGTTAAATCTCACATCTCACTCCATTTCCTAAACTTACCCTTAACTCTCAAATGAAAATCTTATCTCTTTATGTAACATCAGGTCTGCATTCCTCTGTTGCATACTTGCATAAAAAAAAGATTGATGAACCACAAATCTTGAGACATTTGTCAGATGAGACAAGGGACTGATGGTGGATAATGAAAAAAGAAGATGGTTGAGTAGTTTCTGTGTGTTAAAAAGAAGTGCTTCAGAAGCTGTTGCAAGTTGAACAATGGACATGGACGCATGTGTGTGAACATAAAACAAGTTTTAGACAGTTATGATTTGTTTAAGATATTTTAAAAAATATAAAAAATGCTCCAAAACCACCCTGAGACGACAACTCGTGCTCTAACAGAAGAATATTTAATGCCAAATTCAAAATCATATAGACCATAAAGAGCAAGGTATAGGACACCAATGAAAAGTAAATGATAGTCTGTCCTGAAACTGAAACAATTTTATACCTTTTCATGTATCCCTGCAAGGCTATTATTCATGAACTCAGATTAAGCAATGTAATGATTGAGGTATATAAATGCAATGTTATCATTGCCGCTCTGAAACATTAACTCAAACTGGGTTGGGGGAAGGACTCAAAAAGTGTGACACCTAAATCCAGGGAGGTTTGGAATAAAATCATACAGCATCTAAATGTCAGAATCAGAAAAGTGTCTGATAATGTGCGTTAATTTCGGCGAATATCTCAAGTTCAGTCTTGCATTTCGGTGCCAACTCAGTTCCATGCCATCGGAATGAGCTTCTTACATTTTACAGGAAAACCTAAATCCAAACTGACTCATCCCATTACTTGATCAGTAATGCCAAAAGCTCTACCGCTCCATCAATTTTTTTCCCTTTTTCTTTTTATACATGACTTTCAATTCTATTTAAGACCATAGCAGCTATTTAACACATAAAACACTCATGTCCCTTCTAAATATATTCAACACAGCCTTTCCACTTCCAATTGGTGGCATACAATTCATTCTTAACCATCACAGTTGACTTTCACTCCATCCCTGTCACTTACTGGCAACTCCAAAGTTCCCTTGAATGTATTCATTTCTAGTTTGACTTTACCTCACCTATTGGCAACTCCTATTGGCTACAACAACAAACTCAGCCTTATCCCAACTTAACGGGGTCGGCTACATGGATCCAACAAAACAAAGTAGTGAAAACTGAGGTCTACACAAAAAGTTGCTAATAGCCACGACTATCACAGTTGACTTTCCCCCCATCTCTGTCACCTATTGGCAACACCTAAGTTCCCTTGAATGTATTCATTTCTAGTTTGATCCATCCTGGCCCTTCAACTCATACCATCTCCTACTCAAGATCCTCACTAGGCCACACTCATTTAGTGTACATATTTTTTTCTTTGTTGCCAAGCTTCCAACTCCAAACAACACTGCTGGTCCCAAATTCTTTCCTCTAATAAGGATATTCTTCTTTCCTGGAAACAATCTTAGAGAAATATCAAGGGATCCAATCCTAAATAAGAAAGTCCAAGAATGGCAGTGATTGACTCCTGACCTGAACCTTTATGATTTGATACCTATTTTTAAGTGGAAAAATGTGTCCAATATCCAGCTGTTATTCACCACATTGTAACAGCTTGGTTTTCACACAAGCCATTTGTCTGTGTGCACCAAATACATTGTAAAGCTTATTAAACCTTCCACTTCAGTTTCCAGAAGCTGTTTAATGCAGCACTATGCGAGAAGGAGCATGCCATTTGTTTGTGTGCACCAAATACATCAATTTTATTTCCAAATCTTTAGTTTATAAATATTAACAGTTTCAGACAATACTAGTAATTGGAATGGGGCAGTGAAAGCATAATTTAGCCAAACCCAAACCACTGAGAATGACAACTTCAGAATCATTTGTGACACCTTTTCCATTTGAAATTGCAGGAGAACATCCAAGAACTATCTTGAACCAGAAGCAGTTCATTGAAGTACTGATTGTCAACAGTATCTTATTCAGAAAACCTTTGGGATTAGCTTGGGGAAATTATTTGAATCGAAGTGGTTCTTGTATGAATCTGAGTTTCGGTCGAATCTTGGGGTTCAACAAAAGAATTCAATCAATATTAAATCCACAACAGATGCAAATGAAATGAAAAATCAAAAACAAAGGAAGAAAAACTTCTAAGAGTATCTATCCACCTCAATAAAAAAAAGGAGGGGGGGGGGGGGGAGTCTAACAAAGGATGGAAGACTAAGGTATTAACTCAGACTAGTCTCACAAGGAGTCTCCTGAATGCTGATAATGTAAACTGACAAAGAAATACCTACCCATTATCGTAATGTGAAGACACATAGTATCTTTTTATGCTTTTAGATTTTCGCTGTAAAGAGAATATAAGATGCACAAACTAAACACATCTAATGTTCAATCATGCTCCTCTGAAAAAGGAGAATGTAACTACAAACTGCAGAAGATTCTCCAATCTATGCAAAATGTATATCTAAATGACTTTCTTATTGGTGATATTAACAAGTAGGAACAAGGATTCCTATGAGCCTATTGTAGGAATCCATCCTCACACATAATATGACAAAGATAGCACTTCCAATCATTGCAGAATGGTGCACAACAATTAATTTGAGTAATTTTAGAGGTGGACTGAAATGCTCTGTGCATGTAACCATGTATCTTGACATTTCTGTCCTAGCTAGCATTTACCAACTCCAGCAATTGGAGTTGATTTCTGAAAAATTGAGAAAGTTTTGAATGACAGTACCTCTTACCAAAGGCTTGTTGTATTTATCTTTCCTTTCATCATCATCTTTCCATTCGCTGTCCTCATCACCCATTTCTGTTCTTCCATCAGTTCCAATGTCACTTTCACTAGCTGTTTCCCACTCGGAATCATCAGCATGTTGGCCATAGATATCACCTACATCACCGTCACAATGGACACCCCCATGCTTGATAGCTGCATCTCTAAATAGCCAAGCCGCACGCATTTGCTTCTTGACCAAGCGCTCCGCATAGTCAGGAACCTTATTTTGCCTCATGGAAAGATCAGGAACATTTGATTGGGAACACTCATTAATGAATAGAATGGCATCTAAAAGGCTCTCTTTTGCTAAACCAATCATATCATATGCCTGAGCTCTTCTCCACAGGCTCTTGGCATGACGATTAGGAGGGTTATGGAGACACAGTGCACGTGTAGCATCACTAATGGCTTCCCAGGGTTGCTGCAATAGAAGATGACACTGAGCTCGATTACTGTACAATACTACTCTCTCTTTTTTGGATCTCATTGGACACAATGCCAAAGCTTCAGAGTACTTTGCTGCAGCTCCAGACATATCTCCTGAAGAGAAGAGAGAATTGCCTTCGAGCTTGACAACTAGTGCTGCTGCCTGTTTGATATGGAGATCCTCCTTCGGTATGCTCTTCTCCAATTTAAATCGCCGTCTAGAATTCAGTAAATCTTCAATCTGTTCTTTTGTGCGGCTACTAATGGAGTTGCGTCCTGTTCCTTGTGATTGGAGACATTCTTGGAGAGCATTGACAATAGAATCCCCAAGCCTTTTGTGGTCCCCCAGTGTTGTGATTTCTGCCAGCTCTATAAGTGCAGGTGCTGCCTTATCAATGACCTATTACAACAAAATATGGAAAATGAATTTCCTTTTACCTTATCTTCATATATATTTCTCCAGAATAATGCTATTTAATCTAAGAAAAGGGATCTCATTATTTAAAAAGAGAAAGGAGAAACCCCAGACATGATATGCTCCCAATGTATGAACAAATATAACCAAATCTCTTAATTGCAGGAAATATGTAAGGTTCTTTAGCATTACATTGAAGGGAAAAAAATTTTCGGCCAGAGAGCACTTCATATTTATTTGCTAGAAATAATAATTCTTCATGGCCAGAAATGAAAACAAAAAATCATATCATAGGACAAGAGAATATTTACACATGCAATGCCTTTGTTTAAGTACTGTACTACAACAGGGTGTCCAGACTCCAGATGCTTGAGATCAAAATGCCATTTCCCGTATAAGAAGCAGCCTGCCCGTATTTGAAGGCTCTCCAATGTTCTTGTCAGATTGGAGTCGCATCAATCTCCACATTTTCACTCGAGTCTTCCTATGCCTATAGCTACTTTCCACGCACAAAGTTTTTGACCATTCCAATAATCATAATTGAGGTAACAAGAAAGGATGCTTTTGCCCACCAACTAATTTCCTCCTACAAACTTCTATCAGTTACTTGAACCAACCACTCGGCATGCTTTCCTTTGGTATACTGGTCTAATAGGACCATACAAGCACACTCTCACAAGATCTTCAGGATATGCAGACATGGCTACATCACCCGGGGTTCGACATGGAGAAGTTTGAGAAGGTATGGATAATGAATGAAACAAAGTGTACCTTGTACTGCTGCCCCAGTACCTTTTTCCAGAAAGTCTCACAAATCAAGTGCAAGTCATTTTCCACATATTAAAGGACATCATTTGTGGAGTAATCCTTTATATTTTCACCATATCCATGAGAATAGGGACATAAGCAATTATTTGCAACATATTACCTCCAATTTTACTGAAAATGTTTGTGTATGTTACAGAAACAAAAAAAGACATTTGAAGTGGAGATTTTTTCCCCAGCAAGGAGAAAAATGTAATGACTGAACAATGGTCCTACACATCAAAAAGTAATGAATGAAGGTCTCATTGTGCAATTAGATTGTAATAAAACAAAATCTTCTTTTTATGATGAAGCTAAGGTTTTCAATTGAATGATCAAACAGAAGCTAATCAGGTGCTCTTCTGCCCTCTCTCAGTTGCTGTTGTTTTGATTAGGTCAGGGGTGTAGTTAGAGGTCAAGTCAGTTTGTACAATCAGGGTTTGGAGAAGGTTTATGGAATGAATCATAGAGGCCATGATAACCGTACAAGTTGGCCCATTTTAATAATTTTCCAAGCCGACTCCTCAAGTGAAAAATGGGAAAAAGTTCAGGAGGATATAGAAGAAAGGGATGCAAAAGAATCTTACTTTATGAGAAATGCTTGGATCCTGAATCAACCAAAGAAGACAATCAATAGCCATATACTGCCAGTCATCTGATGAGCGGGCAATATTAGACAATGCTTCGATAACACCTGGATTGTTAGCAACAGGACCCCTGCCAAGCTTATGATGACAAATTGTTCGCAATACGCCAATACCAGCTGGTGAATTTTCATTTACTAGTCCACCCCACATCCCAGGGAGTTTGATCAAGAATTCAGGCTTGCATATAATAGAGAGAAATTCAGATTTGAATGCATAGCAATTAATGAGCTGAAGAGACCAGCACTGTAACTGACTGGCCCATTCCTCTGCCTTCCTTGATTCCATTTCCACACCACCCATGCCACGCGTAAGCAGATCGCAATGGTAACTAAGTCTTCTGTCCACATTCTGGTGGAAATGAGAATAAACAATTTCTAGTGAACTCATTGCCAGCTGAATGGCAAGTTCAAGGATTTCCCCATGATTTGCCACCGTAGGAAAAGTGCTGGGATATGTAGCCAGGTGTCCTAGGGCCCGCACTGCAACTCTTTGTTCCACCCAGGTTAACCTGCCTCTCAAGAGCTCAACCAAGGGAGGAATTACTCCAGCATGCACGGCACTTTCTGCAAAATCTTCCCTATTCATAGTGTAAGATCCAATGATGTGTGCGGCATAGTAGGGGATGTATATATTTTGGTCATGAGACAGCCAGCGCCGATTCTTTAAACCCTTCCATATAAGTGCAGCCATGCATTCAAATATCCCCAAGTCAATGAATTCAGGGTCATTTGGATGTGCCATTGCAGTATTCCAGAGGCCACTAATTGGAAGCACCTGACCATCATCATCCTGAGAAGGTAGCTCTCTGAAGAATTTCAGAATACTTGTTCGGCGTTTATTTGGATTACCTTCCTTCATGACGCAGAAGAAGCAACCTGGGTACGGACAATCAGAAGACATCTTATCCATGTTCAATCTAATAAACTACTTCTCACAAAGCATCAGTAATTTCTGCAAGAAGAAGAAACATCTCACATGAATACTAAACTTCAATCACATAACATGTATAAACCAAATAGATGAGAAGCTGAAACAACCAAAGCACTATAATTGCCACAGCATTTCAAAGAGAAGTTCACAATCTGTATCACAAAATGGGAACTGTTCTTTCTCTCTTTCCCTAAGCAGCTAATTCCAATCATAAGAAAAAATTCAACTTATAGTTAAATAAATCCCTAGATAAACAGATTGCATACCAACTTAGTTAATTTTTCAATGCAACAGGATCTACACAAGAAATAAGGAAAATCCAAGCAATATTCTAGATCAGTCCCGTCACCAACCCAAAACAAAGTGCTAAACTAGCCCAAATAGCCCCATTATGGAACCCCTAAAATAACTAAAGTGGAGGTTCAGTGGAGCTTCCCCAGCTACATATAATTCAAGTTAGTGCCACCGAACAAAAATAGCAGCAGGTGGTGTACAACTTTCAGGTCACAATCGCCACCAAAACGAGCCGAGAATAATGACATGAAAAACCCGATTCCCAAATGTAAGGAACAGCAGGAAAAAATAACTTCTTTTACCAGCAAGAACATTACGCACGCCTCAACCCCCCACCCCAAACACAACCCTCTCAAAAAAAAAAGGAATTGACATAAAAAGGCAAAAAAACAACACTTCAACACACATTCAGTCGAGCTAAAAACATGTATTAATCGGATCGAGTTGATAAGAAAAACATGAATAGCTATCAAAAGCGTTAAAAAGCCAATACAGTAAATACCAGCTATGAATAAAGATATTAATTTTTCATACAAGCATGCCAAAAGGAAGTAAATCAACCACATCCTTGAACGACCGGGAAAAGAAGAAAGATGAGAGTATTACGAGACAAATGAGACTGCACAGTCAAGAAAAGAAATCCAGGAATTTTGAGATTGAAGATTGCATAGAGAGATACCTCGAAAGAAAACGCAGAGATCTCAGGTCAATAGCAGAAGCTTCGGGCATTCACTTCGAACTCAAACCGGCTCCTTCTGACTGTAGCCACCGAAGTAAAATGTGTAAAAGAGAGAGAGAAAAAAAATTTGTTCCGTTGCAGGATTGATTCTTTTGAGAGAGAAAGATAGAGAGAGGAGAGTGGTTGACTGCTTGGTAATCGGCGAAATGGTGGGGAAGAGACGAGGAGGGAATTATGAGAGTGAGAGGATCTTGCGAATCGCGACACCACCACTCTCATCCCAACACACTCCAAATTTTGTTTGAATGCGTAATAATACTGTGATACAGCATTTAAAAGTGGCCAACCATTTATTTTTCTCTTTTTCTCTTTCTTTCCATTATTACACGAACGGTATTTTTCCGATCTTTTTGAGCTTCGACCGGGCCCCACACTCCCCCACGGCTCCCCCTTATTACCCTATTCATACGGAGTTATGGACCCTCCTTTGTCCTTGATGTTTTTGTTTTTTCTTATTTGAAATGACAAAATTACCCTTCGCAGGACCGTAGCAGTTCTCGGCTTCTATCCAGTGCATATATCATGGTCATATTTCATGCTATTTCTCCCTTTAAATATCATAGTTAAAATCGTCTTTTAAAAAAACCTAGTGATTTGGTCTTGTCAAACCTAATCAAAGAAATAATAAAATAAATAAATATATTTAAATTAATAAAAAATCATAAAATAGAAAAAATATATATATAGAAAAACTAGAAAAAATAATAACATATCAATACATTTTGAGTCTATACCATTGAACAAGAGAAGGGAAACGAATTAAGGAATTACATATCAATACATTTTGGATTTATACCTTTGAAAAAGAGAAAGTTGAGGATTTCTTATTATTTTAGAATATATATTTATTATTTTATCAACTCATTTTCTAGGTGAACCAGTTTTATGGTTTTTTTAAATACGACTAAACTCGCTATGTCTATCATGACTCATGACTTGAGTAAAAATACCGAGTTTTATTTGACTAAGACGAATTTACAAAATTTTGACTCGACTCGACTTAGTCAAAATCCAGTTTTTCAACTATGTTTTTAATGCAATTTATCATTTCAATAATAATATTGTCAAGGTCATAGTTAGTTAAAATGAGAATGATGGAAAAAAAAAAAAAAATGGACTACACATTTTAATTGTTTAAAAAAAATTTTGGTGAAGAAATGTTCACAGGATAAAAAATTGACAATATACACATAAATTGAGAAGTTATTACTTAATTAATACTTGCATTCAAAGTTCAAAATAATGTCTATTTATGTATTCTGCTTTGCCCCAGTCCCATTCCAAAACTGTTACATTTATGAATCACACAAAAGCCCCAATCCCTAATTGCCCATAACAGTTCCATTTATGGAGGGTACTCATAAGAATTAATACTTGCATTCAAAGTTCTTGGTTGGGCTTCTCTTTCCAACCATGTGGTAATAGACCATCTTGATTGGCCTCAAGTTAGTGTATTTGTCCCCATTAGATCATATCACGTTGGTTGGAAGCAAAACTGGTGGGATTTTTGACTTTTTTGCAATGAGAAAGAGGGACTCACGAGTCACGAGTCACGACCCAGGATCATGTGATCGAGAGTCTCACGTGAGACTGAGATCCCACAAAACAATCCACATGAATTTAAAAAGGGCATACTCAGTAGCACAAAGCTCATGCTACTCTAGAGTCTAAGGAGGATCATAATGTGCACAACTTTATCCTTATTTTTGTGAAGAGGTTATTTTCAAACTTGAATCCATGGCTATTTGGTCATAATAGAGCAACCTTATAGTTGCACCAAAACTCACAGTCTAAAGAGGTTGGAGATTGTGAGAACAAACGGTTGGCTTTAAAAGTAAGACAACATGTGACGTTGAACTCGTTTAAAACGCATTTAAAACATGGAGCTCAAACAAACTAGTTTTTTGGCGTTCCTTTGGAACGAGTTCACGTCATTTAAAACGTGTTTTAACCAACTAGGGTCAAGCTAGAGCAACGTATTTTGCCTTTTTTTAATTGGGCAAGAGATCGTCGTATGGGCGTGTAGCTCCTACATCAGCATGGGTGCCCAATGTGAGTGCATGTAAGAATGAGAATTTTCAATTCATTAGGGGGTTGAATGGTAAAAACACACGGTCATGCAACTTGTTAACGTTCTTTTTTTATTTTTGCTTTTATTATTTTTTTTCTCTCACGCTTAATATGTCAATTTATGCACTTTTCAAGACATCCATTGGTGTGGCATGCATATTCCTCCCCACATTGATAATTTGGAACCCTCCTATTTTATTTTTGAAAAAGAAAATCTTACGTTGACGTGTGTGATGTGTTGCCTTTGAACCCAGATACAAGGGTGTGCGAAATAAATATTGCGTTGTTCAAAAATCCCACCTTTTCATAGAGATGCATCGATCATTTCACACGAGGGTACAAAGGTAGTCAATCGCTCACACCCAGGCAGTGGATTTAATTTAATTTAAATCCTCTGCACGTATGTGAAATATGGCATCCTCATTACTAAAAAAAATGAGGTTGCCCCCTTGCAGTTACAATCTGTTTTACAAGATATACTTCATATATTTGCTTATTTTACTGAGTATAAATTCACTTTTATTCCTAGAGAGGCAAATGAGGTTGTTGACGCTTTAGCCAGGAAGGCCCTGTCTATGGTGCAAACAACAGAAAATGGCCGCTTTCCCCTCCGTGGTTGTAGAAGATTTGTAATCCCTCAAACACGTGCTCTTCGCACTTATTGCAATAGATTTCCTTTTACCAAAAATAAAAAAAAAATACCAAAAAAAATATATGTATGGCATCCTCTGAAAGTATATCTAAAATACACATACGTGGAGAGGAACTCATCTCAGCTATTAGACAATGCATATGACGTCAACACATGAACTGCCACGTCATGTGTTGGATCGAAAGAGAAAATGTGGTCGTTTGGAATCCGAGGAAAGATATTGAAGGGTCCTGTTCTGTCGGCCTTAACTCATGCAAACTAAATAAATGTGGTTGATGGAAGTCTTCATTTTACTATTACAACTGACAGCTCAGTACAGGCTACACACCTGACACCACACCCTCCGCATCGTCCTTGTCACCCGTTGAACCCACAGATTATGGATCCGTCTGGTGCATGGTTCAAGTATCGGGCGGTACATATCGATTTTATTAGTCGTCGATATCGATGTTGTGCCGATATTGTATCAGCAGTATGATACGGAGTACGGACAAGGGATAAAATGGTCAGAAAACTCGTTCTTTAAAGAAATTCAGGGATATTTTTATCAGATACAGCTGATCTAGGCCGATACCTTATTGATATTGTATCGATTTTGCAGGTCGTCGATACCGTGCACTAAAAACATGGTCTGGTGCCCCCACTACTCTGTAGTGTGTACCATTTGTTTCTATTCTCTCCAGTTGTCCGTCTTCTCTTTCTCTCTCTCTCTCCCTCAATAACTCATTTCATGAGATAACCACTCGTATGGAGTCTTTAAACTGAGAGGAAATAAATCCTCTCCAGCACGGATCCAATGGTTGGAGGAACTTGGGGTGCACGGGTGCCGCTAGCCACTGGATCCGCACTGGAGGGCCTAGCGTTAGAGACGATCGAGGTCCTGAGGGGTGAGACGGAGACCTTTGCTGCATCATGTCACTGAAAGATGGATGGATTTACATGCCAAATGGTCATTGTTAGTCATTGCCTCGTTGGGAGGGAAAGAGGCAAGGCTTTATTAATCGGAATTGGCTTGAATCAGTCCAATCTAAGCTAATTGGAGGTGAAAATGGGATCGGCTTTGGAATTGATCTGATTCTATTTAAAATATGAAGGAAATGATTAGGAATCGACCAATCCAATTTTGATTGAAGCATTATTAATTGGTGAGAATTAAGATCGGTATCAGCTAATTTCGATCTAAATCAACCAATTCACCAATTTGATTGGCCAGGGGAACCTAACTATGTTTCATGAACTAGAAGCAAAAAAAGGATAGTTGTAAAATTGGTTGTCCGTGCAACTTACACATATGTGCAATGGAACTGGCAAAAGCGAAATTTAATCTTCAACTATTGAATTGAATGAAGACAAAAGAAGTAGAACCCAAAAATGTTGGATTTGGATCGATGAGATCGTGAGGTATGATTTGCTTATAATCCATAGTACATTCTACAAACGAGAGAGGTAACAATGGGAAGGAAAAATAAGAGGAAAAAATTCTCTATATTTATCTTGTTTTCACGCACACTTTCTTATTCAAAATTTCTTTTGTATTTATCAAGAACAAGTAAAATGTCATCACTTTTCTCTCCTTATCTCCCTTTATACGTTAAAATCCTGCATTCCCTCTATTGATTGATTTAATACTTTAATCTATTAAATCAAACTATGCATTCTTTGAGGGAGCAAGTCTAATCGTTTCTTAGGCTTGGACGAGTCTACAGGATTTTTTTGACCTTGACTTGAATGATTTGCCTGATCCAAAATCTTTTTTTTTTTTTTTTTTTTGGGGGGGGGGGGTGTTAAATAGGTGAAACCAAGTTTTTGGTAATTTATATCATTTGTTGTGGGCCGTGGTTCTATTCTATGACAATTACTATATTGTGGATTCTAGTTAGGGCTGTAAATTTAGTCCATCTTATTTGATTCTCATTTGGAGGAAATTGCAATCATATGAATATCTAGGAAATAGTTTAAATTAGTCACATGTTTTATTTCAAACTCAGGTTGGATCATACAATTTTACATATATTTACATATTTCCTTGTATTTTCAAAATTTTAATTTGTCACACAAGCAACTTCATTTTGGTTGAAACTTAATTGGTAAGCAGAGGAATGGACTTTACTATTCACCAAATTTCAAGTTTATTCAATTTGCTAAGATTTTTGTGCCAGTTTTAGTTTACTTCTTCTATATTAGGCACAAAAGTTTTAAGGGTTTTTATCAAATGCCCCCATTAAATTACCCAAACGTACAAATGTATCCCTAAAATTTTACTAATTTCAAATGCATCCCTACTTTCCAAATTTTGTAACACTCTAGTCCAGTCCGTTAGTTTGGAATATTAGACATGAGTTTCAAGGAATCTAATGACCAAAATATCCTTGTGATAAAAACCCACCAAAATTAAAGAGTAAACTGACCAAATTGCGTTCATCTTCCCCATATCGTGTAGGGTTTGAAACTGAAAATTGAATCTTGAACGAATACCTATTCTACTTAGGAAATACAGGAGAACACACTTTCATATTTGCAGAACTAGAGTTTAGGACTAAAATCCCCATTGAGCTCCTTTACACATTCAGCAAAATTTCTATGTGGAGTATGACTTGGAGAATTAGAGGTTAGGGTTTCGGCAGCAGAGTTGCGGCAAGTCACACGGACGGTTCCAACAGGGTTGGGGACGGAGGGTGAAGAAGTAAAAGAAAAACCCTTTTAACATTTAATTCTTGAGCTAGAGTGGAAGTTTCTGCTTCTTTTATCACAAATTGTTGTCTGAGCAAATCCTAATCGATTTGGGAAAGATGAGGGCAATTTGATCATTTTACTATTTAATTTTTGTGGGTGTTTTTTTTTTTTTTAATCATAGGGGCATTTTGATCATTAAACTCCCTGAAACTAACGTCTAACATCCCAGATTAACGAACTGGACTAGATTGTTACAAAGTTTGGAAAGTAGAGGTGCATTTGGAATTAGTAAAATTTCAGGGATGTATTTGTACGTTTGGACAATTTGAGGAGGGCATTTGAAAAAACCCCAGTTTTAACTATCCTTCAATATTAGGTCTATCCAAGCCTGCCCCACCCCAGGCCCATCAGCTAGTCCTCCACAAATTCCATTTCCATTCTTTAAGCTTTTGTAAGGGAATATTGAAGTATTCTCTATACAAATGAAAAAGTATCACCTCCAATTCACGGGCACCTCCAATTCCTTTAATAGGAGGGAGTGGACCCCACCTTAGGCAGTGTTTTCGGGTAAGGGGTAGGGTGGTCATTTTTTCCCCCATGTGAGAAATTGGAGGGGATAACGATTCCCATACAAATTGTATCCCATACAAATTGGTAATATTTGCACTACTAATGTGAAAAATAGTTTGTAAATACTCTCTGTGTGTCAAGGACATGTTAGTCATATTTAGGAGTTGCAAGGAACCAAAAGCCGAGAGCATGGTTTCAGATTTGGGATTGAAATCGATCTCAGCCAATATTGATTATGATTAATGTCAACTCTTGCAAACTATTTTGGAATCAGTCATGAATGTATTTTGATCTTAATTTTTAATTTATTTTTTCCCCTTTTATTAGTAAAATAGAAAATCAATGGAAATTATCTGATAAGTAAGATCTACAAATCTTTTGTATAAAGAACTCCAAAAAAATACATATTCGTGATAGTTTATTTATTTATTTTTTTTCCAATTGTAATTTTTATGGTTTTGGTCGATTTTGGAATAGTGCACACTTGATTCATGTATGATCAGACGTCACATACATGTTCTATTCTAAATTTATTTTAAAAAAACACAAAAAACACCATTTTTTTTTAACATTCCTTACATGCAAGTTTGGCTCCAATTTCTCCAATTCCTTACATAGGAGCAGAAATGACCACGCTACCCTACCTTGGGCAATGACATCGAGGTAAATTTTAAGTTTTTAAGTTTTTGTTTTTTTTTTTTATTATAGAATTATATTTATATATATAATTTTTTTTTAAATTATTGCTGTATTACAGGGTCTGGCTAGGCCAGGCCGGGCTCAGCCAGAGGCCTCAACCCAAGCCAGACCCGGCCTTGCCAGGGCCAGAAAAACACTTAATCCAAGCTAACCCTGTAGGCTGAAAAACTGGGCCCAGGCCCTGTCTGGGCTCAGGATGGGTTAGGGCGGGCTCAGGCTGGCCGGGCTTTTATGACACCCTTAGGGTCAAGGATCAATCCCTAGAACCATCAATACGTATATATCTTCCCTTATTTATGAATGGTTCATAATATCCCCTATTCTCCTATATTCTATAGACACCATCCAAACCCATCGATCTCCCTCAAGCATGGATGAAAGTAAATTCGGTCCATTTAATTTTTTCAGCAGTCTTTGATCTCTTTAGGCACATACCGATGAGAAATAAGCTGTTATCGCCAGAAGACCACGCAATCTCATACTGGTGGCCTAAGCAACAACAAATTGGTTTCCATCGATTTTGATTCCTATTTGATTCGGCTGGAATCAATCAATAAATCATCCTTAACCCTAAAAATTGGTCAGAATTGAGAATCGAATCTAACTGAGTTCGATCTGATTCGTTTGAAATTAGATCGAATCAGACAAACAATGCCATGGCGTGGTCCCAATTACTCATAATTCATAATCAATAATTTTTCCTTCCTATGATGTATTTCGGGAAAAAAAAAAAAGAGGAAGAGACAGAGAGATGTGCAATGGAGGTTTTCTTTCACCATTTTGAGACACTCGTATAGATGCGATGATGGCCATAGGTGAAGGAAAACTCAGTCCAACTAAGATAATACGTACTTTGGTTTATGGGATTCTTTTTTTTTTTTATAAATAAATTAATAAAAAAAAGAAAAAATAATCCCACACCATTTTGACGGTGTGAGAACTGGGAACCTCTCAACAATCCCTCCTCTCACTACTCTCTCTTCCTTGACACTCTACCCCTCATGATAAACAGATTGTGTGGCACCTCTTCTCGTGCCTCCATTGATCGGGTGTGGGGATTCCTTCCCATACGCCCCAGTGTGACAATTCCTGCCTATGACTCTTGACTCAAGAAGGTGACAAATTACATATCAGAGGAGGTGCTTAGTTCCAAGTTCCAACTCCACTAGACGAAGTGAAAAGGTATCAAGTTAGACCCTTATAAATTGAGAACAATGAATGCATAAAGCGACTATCTTAGTACAAATTGAGACACAAACTATACACAATAAGTCCCGTTGGCCTCATCTTGGACAATAGCCTGGTTTAATTAATGGCCCGAAGCATCCGGACCTCACCTTAGAGCCCAAAAAGAAGGCCACGCTTAAGACTGGGCCCGACTTGGATTACCTTGGCCCAGCTTCAAGCGAAGGCATGAAGTAGGGGCAGGTTTTAGGCACCTAAGGACATGTTTGGTAATGTCTCTGTCTGTGTTACACTTCTAACTGTTTTTATTCTTTGGTAACCAACTTTTGAAAGTGTTTTGTTTACTCTTTCGACCCCCTTATGGAATACTCTCCCAAACCTTTATCATGATTTTGCTGATTTTGTGTTTTTTACATATGAGATAGATCATTAAATTTGACATGATATGCTCTTTTTTATTAAGGATAAAAGAACACCATCTGATTGTGTGGCATTTAAGTTCAGATATAGGAGCGCATAAAAGTACTACCTTATCCTTCCCCATGAAATAAAAAATTATATCTAGGTTTAATGCTCTTGCATGTGCTATCATTGGCCCTTGTGTTGGTGCAGGCGCTACACAATTAAACAATGATCTCTATAATTAGTCAAAGAAAACACAGTGACATCAAACCCAAGAATCCATGTTAATTTTTGATGAAATGTTGTGGCGGAGACTGTCATCCAATCTAAAACCATTGCCTAACTGAAACTTTTATTTTATTTTGGGATAGAAATTGCCTAACTGAAACTTGAAATAGTGAGAAGTAGACGAAGATGTAGCTTTTCTCTAAGTTTTGACATAAAGTAGAAGAAAGAGAAAGAGAAAGTAAATGATAAAATCTTAGACCGTATTCTTCGGGAAACAATACATTTGCTTGAAATTGAGGTAAAACTCTATCTCTCTGAGTCATGAAAAGTCAAATAAGGAGTCAGATAGGAACTTCAAGTTTTCAACGTTTGGGGGAATACCATAAAAAGGAATTAGTTGGGATAGTTAGTTGTAGCCCTTTTTTCGGGTGGATCTGGGCCTGAGATTTTCATAGTAGGCCCACCATATGTATGAATTTCATGTAGGGAACCATCAAACCTAAAATCTTCAACTTAGAAAACAATTAGACAAAACCAACTAAAAATTTAAACTAAATTTATCCCAAAAAATAAAAAATAAAAAAAATCCCTTTTAACAAATGCATACATAGAATGGTCAGTAGGTCCAGAAACCAGCGCAGGCCGAACAGTGGCTTGGGACAAAATTAGGCCCGTTGTTTGTGCCAGGGCAAGCCGGATTGGGCCCAGGCTTGGCAGGGAAGTCATGAACTAAGAAAGCGAAGGTCTGTAATTTGGACATTGAAGAATAATTTATGTCAATAATATCAGCCACAATAAGAGGAGTAATTGAGGGATGGAAACCAGAGATATCTAATAAATGATTTTAGTTAATAAGCACAAGCCATGGCCTATCCAATGGAAACCAACCGCAACCCACTCTTTCTCTTTGGGAGTTGGACTGAGGGTTGATGAGATGAGTGGGTTGGTAACTTTGGTATGGACTTTGGGCCATTTGGGGAGGCAACCCTTTCCTTTTACTTTTAATTTTTAAGTGTGCCCATCAACCACAACTAGGAGAGAATTAAAGTATACTAATAATAGAAATTCAAACTAGAGGTTGAAAGCAAAATGAGACTCCCCTATGGCCTATCTGCTGGATAGCCTACTTTAAGGAATTGTGTGAGATCTACGTGGCACCTATTCAGTCAAATTTCTATTGACTTTCCACTATCCATATCGTGCTCTGATCTGGTATCGGTATTGATGTCGGCTGAAACCAAAGTCCCAATCCTCTCTTATCCTCTCTTCTACTCTCATACACACAGCCACCGCCGACAAATGACGCTCTGTTCAATGGAAATATTACACTGCATCTGCTGTGGAACGGAAAGTTTACACCGACACAATGCACTTTCATCATCAATTTCATCTTGTCTACTGCATCCATTCACCTTCTGTCCGTCCCCCTCATGGAGAAAGATGACAAAGAAGTACAAAAGGGGTTTCACTAGTCTCATCTTAAGCACCTTCAACAAAAATCTCTTTCTAGACAAATCTCTAAATGTTGTGACTAGATACACAATCACAATCATATAATTTATCAAGTTTATCAAATATAGAGATATAGTACTAGCTTTGATACCACTGATACGAATTTATAAAAATTCAATTTTATAAACAATTTACAAGAAGAAGAAATCCAAGAACTTATCATCCACTCACATTAAGTTTTTCATATGTGGGATAAATATGATCGTAACAAAACCATTGATTTTCACTAAAAAATTAAAACAAAAAAAAAATAAAATCATTGACAAATTTGTTTGATATGATCGATTCATGCCGATATAATATCAGTATCTTATCGATTTTGAACATGACCGATCCAATTTTTGCACTAAAACCATGCTTAAATGTGAGGCCGTTCTGGAAACCGGAAAGATGTGTATTAGGTACCAATGCAGGTTCGAACCCAAAGGGTTAATTTTAAGGATTTTGATTTATCCATAGATGAGAAAGTAATTAGGCTAACCAAAAAAGACAAAAACCCTGAACTTTACATTGTCGTCTTCCTCAAAAAATAAAACAATAACCCAAACCCAACAGCTGTTCTCGACTATTAAAGTGTTCATCTGTCATAGATTCCCCAACTCCTCAAATCTGAACGGTCAACACTACTAAGCCTGAAACTCCATTAAGGCCACAGTGTAACCATTAGCCACCGACACCACACTTACATTTATGGACATTAAACCATTAAATTATTTCCTAATCCATTTGTATCTGCAAATATTTTATCTTAAGTGCATTCTGAGTCTTTACTCTTATTAAAGAGTGATTAATTACCTACGCTTTTGAAACACGAAACAGTGAATCGATATGCCTTATGCGTAGCCTGCTTAATCTGGAATTCTGGAAACAATCATCCAACTTGTCTCCCCGTTCTGAACGTTAAGGTCCAGAGAACAAGCTTCCTCGGTAATGAAAAACATAACTATGGAAGGTTCTTAATTCCACAGAATCGATCAAACAAGCCCTTTTGGTATTGGAATTTGATTGAATCAGTCAATATTTATTGATTTTTGCTAAGAAATTTCATACATAAAATAAAGAAAGTAATATACTAATAAAAGATTTAAATTGGGATAAAAAGAGAATTTCTCGCTTGTTTATTATTCCTAGTTCCTCCGGGACTGCTGGCCTTTGGCTGATGCTTGAACCCCGAGAAAACGAAGTTGAAATTTCCCCTTTCCATTTCTCAGAAAACAAAATAAAAAAGAAATCTTTCTCAGCTTTTCTTTCCTTCCTCACCACCGTCGTGTAGGTAAGCCTTCTTCCTCCTCTCGGCGTTGGAAAATAAACAGATCACGAGAAAACAAACAGCATAGATTCCGTGAACTTTCCAGTTGGTCTTGGGCGGTTGATGCAGCACCGCCCTGTGAAATACCGTCGCGTAGTAATGCAAGCCCACTGCTAGACCCACCATTGTCTGGCCCAGGCCCAGCAACTTCATGCCCAATCCATTCTCTGTCGAGAACACTAACACTAGGTACATCAACAGCAGCAGCAGATACAATACGTACCCAAGCGTCTGCATCACCTGCAAGCACACATAGCTCGACTGCGAGGTCGCGTAGAAGAACTTCAATGGCTCCAACCCCGTCACCAGAGAAGATAGTGATAGAATCGTGAAGTAGATCGATAAGTAGACTTGAATGAAGATCAGTAACTTCTGGAGAGAGAAATAAGCTTTGATTCGATTGAAGATAAGTGAAACGAGGAGGAGAGGGACTATAATGAAGATACAGGACAGTATGGAAGCAATTGTGGGTGCGTATTTGTTGCCCACCAAAGGTTTAAACCCTTGTGTGATTTCCTTGTTTGCTTTGGCGAGATAAGCTCTGGAATTTGTTGAGATCCTCTGCAGATCTGGTATCAATTGCTGATGGAATTTTGAGGGAAGGTCTCTGAATTCTGAGACTAAATCTTCGTCCTCGTCTTGATCCATCCAATAGGGCCTCGTTGGTTTCTGGCTCTTCTTCTGCTGCTGGCTCTTTTCCTCTGTCAACTGCTTCTTGTCTGGGCTCTTGAATTTAGATTCACTGGATTGCTCCTTTGAAGAAGAAGAAGAGCTTTTGGATTTGGGCTCAGTACTGGATTGCTTCTTTGAAGAAGAACTTCCAGATTTGGACTCAATAGTACTTGATTGCTTCTTGTCTGAGGTTTTGGATTTAGACTCGCCCGACTGCAACTTGCTGTCTTGGCTTTTGGATTTAGCTTCACTGGATTTCTTCTCTGTGAGCGTTTGGGATTTCTTGGTGACAATAAGTTGGGAAGTTTTGTTTTTGGGCAGAGAGGATTTGAGCAGATCTGAATTTTTCTTGAGGGAAGCTGAATTGGGTTTGGTGGAATTTGAGCTGCTTGAGGTGGAATTGAGCTTCTTGCGTTGGGTCTTGGTGAGGGTAATGGTTTCTGTGGATGTTCCTGCTGTCTTTTTGGTTGAATTCGTGGAAGGCTTGGGTGGTTTGATAAGTTTGGTTTGGCTTTTGGTGGATAGGTTGGGATTGGTCTTCTTCTTAGGCTTGTCTTCTTCATCCTCCTCCACCATCTCTAACATTTGCCTTCTACCCAGAAACCTTTTGCTTTGGGAATCAGTTTCTGATAAGGCACAAACTAGAACGCTGGAGAAGAGGAAAGAAACAAGGTAAAGAAGAAACAACTTTCTGAAGCTGAAATACTGAAGTGAAGCCATTTGGGAAATTGGGTTTTCTGTCCTTTAGATCTAATGGGATTCGCAGAGCTAATAGAATTGGATCTGGGTTTTCAAGGGAGGGAGAGAGACAGCAAAACAAAGCAGAGCATAGCATAACAGGGAAGCAAGAATGTAGAGAAGGTTTTATATATAAATCCAAAGTAAAGCCTGAAGGTGAGGTGATGGGTTGATTTAATGAGATGGAGATAAGGTAAATGGTGGGAGCAGACAAGGAGAAGCCGAGGAGGAGGTGGAGACTCTGACGCTGTTTAACCGGTCCCATAGCTGTAGCCATTCCTTCAATTTCTACTCAAGTCACTCACTGGTTCACAGTTTCACACTCCACAATCCACACTCCACACTCCACTCCACACTCCACACTCCACACCACACTCCACTGGACAATTAACAAAGAAGGAAATACTGTTCTTCTGGGTCCTTAATCCCATATTATG
The DNA here is from genome assembly GCF_018873765.1 of Telopea speciosissima. Taxonomy (NCBI): domain Eukaryota; kingdom Viridiplantae; phylum Streptophyta; class Magnoliopsida; order Proteales; family Proteaceae; genus Telopea; species Telopea speciosissima. The sequence continues at coordinate 3,672,858 of NC_057922.1, forward strand.
TAAAGTTAGAATAGTTACATTAATTAAGCTGGGCCCACCAGTTCGATTAATCTATTCGCTAATCACAGTGATGGGTTTCGAACTTTGGACCCTTTTGTTGACCTGAGCGTATAATGGGTACCAATCGTCTTCAAACTTTAGGAATCTAGAAGTAAGAATTTGGTTGCCAGCTGTGATTCTTGATTTCAGAATCTTTGAAACTCGGATGGGGTCCGATCCAGATTACGATAGGACCTGCCTGATCTTTTACAGAAATCAGGATTTAACCCAAGTTTGGACCGATTCTGAGTTCTGAGATCTGAATAGAAATTGGCCGGACCAATCCGATCTCGATTCCTGATTTCTAAACCGGGTCACCAAACCTGATAAAATTGATTTTTATTTCCCACCCCCCCCCCTCAATTCACAACAAAACGGGGAAGCTTCGTTTGTTTGACTAATTGAGTCTTGTGTTTCCCTATCAATTCGAGAATTTAAGTGAGATCTAGGGATCTCGACCGTCAGATATGAGTGTCATACATGATAATAGATATGTTGACTAATATGGAGCCAGAACTCCTATTAGAAGAATAGGAGAGCTTTGGACAGATTCTAAAGTCAAAACTTACAAAATAGGTTGTTGGGGCTCCATAAAGCCTAAAATCACCGGTAAATCACGGCGATGAGTCATTCCTAAGGGTCAAAGTCTTGGGTTTCAAAGAGCGGAATCGGTGTTGTACCCCTAAACCCTAGAAATGCAATATGACTGGAATTGGGATCAGGATCGGATTGGCCTTGGCCGATTTCAATCTAAATCAGTCAATCTGGGTTGATCAATCTCATGTTTTAAAATCCTAGTAGGTTGAATCAGATCAGAATCGGTTGGATCCAAGTCGACGCCAACCAATTTTGAATCAAAATCGTCGATGATAACCGATTCCACATCTTTGAAGTCATTCGTTCCGGAAGAGATCTCACCCTATGATGATGAATCTACTTCTGAATTCATCATGATTAAGGGACGGTTATGATTGAGACATAAAAAAGATGTGTGGCTTGGATTACGACATTAGGTGTCGGTAGAGAGTATGGCGGAGGGAATAGACTAGTAGGGGCCCATTAGGACTTTTCCTCCCGTCTACTAAAGGGGCCCATGAGGACCCAATCGGGTTAATAAAAAATAAAGTGCCAAAAGTGACCCAAGCTTCTACGTACTTAACGGAACACAAAATCCAAAAAAAAAGGGAGGAAAAAAAACTAGCATCGGGAATTGTCTTCGTTGAACGCTTCTGGTAGATCTCTAGACTTCTTAGTTTGTTTGTTGTTTTTTTTTTTTTTTAAGAGAGAGAATTGTTAATTACCATTTTTTATTGGGTAGAAATTGTTAGTTACCACTTTTTTTTTTTTGGTAAGAATTGATGGTTACCACTTTACCAGCTCGGAATCGGTGATTATTAAATACTTTAGAGTTGAATCTGTACAGTGCTCGTGCTCCTCCTCTGATTGGAACTCATTAGTTTTATTTGCTTTCACTAAACTAATATTAAAGGTGAATTCAACTTTTCTATTTAAAGAAGTCCATCAAAAAGCTGTTTTTTTTTTTTTAAATTTAAAGAAAATAATAATAAAGCCATCTACAAGAATCAGATCATCAATCTAGTGGATTTCTCTCGAGATAAAAGTGTTGGACTCAAGATTTTTGTTCATGGTATATATTGACTTGTATCGATCATTATCGATACCAATATTAATACGCTGTTATAGATTGATTGTATTGATCTGTATTAAGTTGATCACAATAAAAAAAATATTTTTGATCATATTAGTCAATACATATTGGTGTCGTGTCAATATCCATCACTGTCGATTACGATATGAATCATTCAATATGATTGATACAATACCAATACCTAAATCCCGACCATCTCATTCTAGAGAAAATTTCCCATGATACCATGGATCTTTATCGCCCCCAGTACTGGGGGCGCTGCTGTGTGCATCGTGCGGCACAGCAATGCCCATGTGCGCACGATGGGACCCACTATGCACACATGGGTGCTGTTGCACCGCACGATGCACACAACAGCGCCCCCAGTACTGGGACGAGAATTTTCCTGATACCACTATACTATCGTCATTACATGTTGCTTTTTTTAGTAATCTCTCCGTTTATTGACCATGTGGGCCCTTGTGGATAGTACCATCGAGATTTCCCCCACATTGGCACTGTAAGGAATCCTCCGCCATTTTCATGTACATATGGATATCAAATACTATACTACAAGATCTTGTGTAAGCAGGATCCGCATTGGACGACAATCCTTTTAGTGAAGGAGCCAATATAATAGCTGAAAAATCCCTCCTTCTGAAGTCTAAGTCCTTAGAGGAGGAGGAGGAAACAATTCAAGTTCAATATAACGTCGGTGCCTTGCTGGTCGTCACTATCGATCATCACTGTACCTCTTTTAATTTGTGTGTCGACATAGGCACATGAAGCTACGTGAAGAAAAGAGATAGATGATCGAGAAGCCATGCAAGATATAAAGGGTTCTACTTTGCAGCTCCATTTATTAGTGATTTAAAAAAAAAATAAAATTGAGATATCATTGTCACAAAGGGAATGTTATATTTCAATCGAAAGGTTCTCTCATCCCCCCCCCTATGGAGAAAGGTTCTTGGCATTCTCTCTCTCTCTCTCTCTGTGTCTAGCTCTTTCCTAACTACTTACATGAAATGTAAAATACTGTTTCATGGCACCTCATTGGTGTGATTCTTTATCGATCCCTATTCAAAACTATACACTCTTCCAATTCTGATCCGAAATAGACAATTTAGATTGAAAAAACAAAAAACTAGACAGCTCAGATCTATCTTGTAACTTCTCAAAACTTGATAAACATCTTGTTGCGTACACACAGTAACAATGACGCAAAAAAAAAAACAATTATTAATGGTTTTAAAATTGGTCCCCACCCCATGTTCCCTGTTCTTCTTTTCTTTGTGGGAATTTAAGATGGACAAAAGATGGAGTGACCCTTTACATGTGGGTTTCCTGTCACCAGCAATATTATTTTGGTTTTCTATTTTTGATACAATGATATATATAGTTCCTCTCACCTCAATTAATTTTATCCCAACTCAATTCCCACATGAGGTAGGATCCAATCATGTTAAAAAAAAAAAAAAAAGTTCCAATCTCTGGTCTCCATCTTCCATTAACAGCTTGAGATCTTACCACCAAACCAAGGGTTGCACCTCCATAACCATATAATTAAGATGGGAAGTTCTCTATATACTTACTTTTGCATTTATTCATTTGTGGGCTTTTCTGCAGATAGGGTGTGAATTGAAAGAGGTACTGAAGTGAGAAGTCCTTCTCTGTTTGTAATCCTTGCAAAGTACTTCCACACTCCAGTGTTGCCATTAATTCTTTTGTTAAGGGTATGCCTGCATGAGATCCCTTTCCTGCTCTAACAAAGTTAATTAATGGCTACTGGACAAACGAAGTGAATGAACTATAACTATGAACTGTACATCAAGATTAAAGCAGAGCAGTGGTCTGACTGGGTAATCAGGAATTTATTCGGATCAGTATGAACTTGAGTATGAACCCATATGGAGACATTTATTAGAAGCTCAGAACTGAATTCAAACATGAGCTTCCTAAAATGTTTTTCAGCTCCCAGGAATAATTTTGATGGTGGAGCTTTTTGGGAAATCGTGAATGTTGAGGGTTTATGTATTGTATTTTATAATTTGGGTTGTGAGTTGCCTTAGTAGAAAGCCCGTAGAGCTTTTTATAAGGTTGAGATTGCCAATCTGAGGAGGATTACTTTAGAGATTGTTTCTGCTCTTGCAAGGGGAGGAATTAGTAAGTTCTTTCCCCTATTAAGATGATTTTTCCCCATTTTAATTCTTTGTTCATTCCCTTTCAAATATGCTTTGCTTGGATTGGACTTGTTAACTCTGATTATTTAAGTTTGAACTGTTATGTTTTTTGGGAGAATTAAGGTTTCCACAATGCCAGTGTGGGGAGGAATCTGCAAGCCACATTGCTGGTGATGTGGAGAAGAGAAAATAATAAAAAACACATATATGAGGGAAAATTTTTCCTTTTCAAAATTTTAAATCAATGTTGGTTTCTATACTTTGTTTTCTCTCCCAATTGTTTGGTTTATTGGGCTTTTCGGGTTTCTTAATTCAGCCGATTGAGAAGTATTTGTATGGACTATAGAAACTAAGAGCTATAATTGGTGGCTAAGAGTATAGGTTTTTGCAATTTGGATCCTCTACTGCCGTCGGCCCGTGTGGCTAGCATGCAGCCTCACACAGGCAGGGCGTGGACCCCACCCAGGCAGTGGGTACATAGGGCAGTCATTTCGGCCCTACCTGTGATTGTCGCATGGGCAGGCGGCAGTAGAGGATCCTGATCCAAGTTTTTGCTTACAAACTTTTTAGCGGAAGAGGTTGGGAATTGGGATACCAATATTGTGAATTTTCAGTTGATAAACTTGGTAATTATTGTTGAATTTATTTTTTATTTATGTAAGGGAAAAGGTTGGACACGTCATTAGGTGCTCAACATGTGTTATCGTCTCTCCTCCCCCTTAGGAATAGATCTTCTGTGTTCAGCATTGTGATTGGTGTATGCCTAAATTGGCGGCATGCCCAACCCTCTCCCTTTATTTAATGGGTATCATCCAGAATATTCTGACGGATGAATTGGAGAATGATTTGGTTGATACATGTTATCTTGTGTGTTGGGAGATTGAACTGCCTTTAAATATGTCACCTCGATTGGAAGGAATTATGGAGCCGGATTAGCTCAAGTAGAATCTAATAGGTGTGGGGGCTCCAGCTCTAGATTTGAATAATTTATGCACTGCTCAAGCTATTTAATGTGAGGGAAAATCTTGGGGAAAATTACATGATTAGTTATTTTTGGGTTTTCATTTACAAAATTGTCCACCCTAGGTTTGAGTTAACAAAAATAGACAAAAACAAGTTAAGGTTTACAAAACTAGACAAAATAGTGTCTTTCCCTCCCACACTTACTTTTTTAAACATTTTTACCCCTGTCATTGCCTTCTCGCCCAGGCATCCTCTCTTCCCTGCAACCTTACCCTTGTCTCAGCCACCACCATTCTCTGCTACCCCAGGTAACAGAGGAAACAAAAAAGAGATTTTTTCAAAGGGGAACTATCGAGGAAGGAAGGAGAGTCACTGTTTTGTAAAACTAAACTTGTTTTTGTCTATTTTTGTTAACTCAAATATAGGGTGGACAGTTTTGTAAATGGAAACCCAAAAGTAGCTAATCATGTAATTTTTCCAAAATCTTATTGTAATCAAAGTAGTGAATTAAGAAGTTGTAAGTTTACTTTTCTTCCTTTTTAAAATAATAAAGTTTGTTTTTCTGTGAGGGTAAATCCTATCATTTCATATAAATCAACTGATACAGCCGATTCGATACTTATTCCTTGAACCATGATCTATTGCGTCCATAACAAAATTTTAGTCTCACAGAGGAAGAAAGGGAGCTTGGATTCTTATAGATATAAACAAAAATATGAATTGGAAGGAACAACAGGACTGCGAGAACATTGACCAATGACTGGGCCGTTTGGAAAGTTAATAGAAAAAGGGTCGAATGGCTAACTCCAAAATTAAACCTTTCACTTTAAAGAACCTAAAACTTTAGCCTTAACTTATGGATAGAAGTGATGTAGGAAGTTTAATTTTATTTCTTCTAAGGCCGATGAGGAATAAGTTATTTGGGATTATGTAAATCTTTTCAAAATTTATATTTATGGATGTAGAACAAATTTTAAACCTATTTATCAAGTAAAATTTTTTTTGTTATCTTAGGCATATACTGTAAGACAAAGCGGATATACGAAATAGAGAAATACGTTATCGCACACCGATTGCAGAGTGAAACGAACAGGAAGGAAGAAGCACGGACAATCGAGTTGAGTCGTATACAGTAAGATACTTTCCTTAAGGATTTAGATGCCCCCTCTTCTCGGGGTTGACCTTGCACCTTACCCTCCAAGATAAATACAACTCCTAAACGTATAGGTTGCGAACCTAATACAGTACCGGGATATCAAACGGCTATACGACCCTCTTAATACTTAAACAAAAATACGATTATCTGTCTGGAACGGACTGTGGCGGGGACAATACGTCTGCTTTTTCTATATATAAAGCAGGCATGACATGGTGTATATATATCTTTCGGAATACCCTTTCATGAAGGGATACATCCGTATGAATACGGTGATATACGTACAGGGGGTGTACCCTTTCATGAAGGGATCGACCGTATGTATACCTCCACGCACGGGAGGGGGTGTAACTATTCATATACGAATAGACAAGTGTGGTTCAACCGTATGGATGAACCAAATCGAGTTTTAAACAAAACATTAAAACTCCTATAAGGTTTTGTCCACACCCACACCGACCCCGACCTCGGCCTCGGCCCGGCCGGCTCGGCTCGGCTCGGCGGCGCGCGCGATTCAAAAGCACCCCAAGGACCCCCACACACTAGAGAGTAGGGTGTCTTCCTCTCCAAAAGGCTCACACCTTAAGGAAACAATCCTATATATATACCCCTCAGTAACTCTCCCACAACCAATGTGGGACTATTCTTGAGCTCAATTCTAGCCTCTTGCACACAAGAGAGTACAACCAATTTCAAACAAAATAGAGGAGGGAAACAAAAAGGAGGGAATGAAACAAAACACAATTTTGAAACTTTGACACACACTTGAAAAAGTGCTTTTGAAACAAGTGCTTTGACCCAAAAGTGCTTCTATAAAATAATAATACAACAATTCCCCACAAGTTTCAAAATAGTGATACATATCGAGTGATAAGTATATTAGACATAGTAGGACACATCGTTGCGGTGTCTTAGGACTTGAACCTACACTAGGTCGATGAACTACGCCACGAGTACGGTGAAGTCGGACTTCTTGAACCTTTCCTCATCGGTGCAGCCGACTAGTTCTGACCACATCCTACTAGTCGACCGTTTGTGATATCCCTTTTATAAATATGGACATTTTTAAGCGGCCTTGTCCCTATCCTGGTCTCATAGATGTTTAGAGAATTCGCCTATAAAATTCTCATCGGTGACGGCCACACCTCCTACATCTATTTAGGTCGATCCATAGTGTGCACCACAGTTAACACACCCCCACTTTACATGAGATCCGACTAGATTAAGAGTCTATAAGACTCATCCTCCTTCCTTTGTGGTGGTACTACTTTTCCTATCTACCTAGAATGAGCAAAAATGTAGTAGTACTAGACAGGTCATCCGGTGACTTCGTTTGTACCCTTTGAACCTAATTAGGAATTTACCTCTTCACATAGGTTGGGTGTCCATCACATGACCTATGTCACAGGCCTTAAGCTCATTCCCTTAGATGAATCATGAATTATTTTTGTAGGCAACGGTTTTGTGAAAACATCGGCTAAGTTGCTTTGATTTCACAAAATCAATAGCTATTGTTCCTTCATTAATATCGCCGTACAAAATTATGTCTTAGGCGGATGTGGCGCTTCTTTCCATTGTACATTTTATTCTTAGCTTTAGCTATTGCGCTTGATTATCACAATGAAGTGATATCGAAGGCAATGGTTTTAACCACAATGGAATATCTCGCCATCAAAGTTCGAGCCACTCTGCCGGTTCCGCCTTTTCCAAAGCTATAAACTCGGCTTCCATGGTGGATCTGTACCACGAGGATTGCTTTACCGATTTCCACGAAATCGCTCCACCGCCTAGTGTGAAAACATATCCACTAGTTGCTAATGTTTCCTTGGTATCGAAATCAATTAGCATCACAATAGCCCTCTAACACGGCTGGTCTTCCCCTTGTAGTGAAGGCCATAGGCTATCGTTCCCTTTAAATATCGCAATAATCTTGTAATAGCATGCCAATGCTCTATACTTGGATTATGAGTGTATTGACTCAATTTCCCAATTGCTAAAGCGATATCTGTCCAGTGCGAGTTCATTAGATATAAGCGAACCAATGATTTGTGAGTATTTCTTTTGGGAGACAGGTTCCCCAAATTCTTTTGTAAAAAACAATTAATGTCCAAAGGTGTTTTAACCGATGATAAATCATTATAACCATACTTCTTTAGTATGGTTTCAACATAATGGGATTGGGATAATATAATCTCTTTTTCTTTCTCGATGATCTTAATTCCAAGAATTACATCAGCCTCCCCATGTCCTTTGTTTCAAACTTAGACATTAAGAAACCTTTAGTTTGCTTTACAATGTCTAAACTCGTTCCCATTATCAACATGTCATCTACATAAAGTACGATGAACACACCTTTGCCTTTATTGAACTTACTATACAAGCACCTATCGGCATCATTTATGAGAAAACCATTCGACACAAGTACCGAATCAAGTTTTTCATGCCACTTGTTTTGGAGCTTGTTTGAGTCCATAAAGTGATCTAACCAACTTACATACCTTGTGTTCTTGTCCAGGCACAACATAACCTTAGGTTGCTTAATGTATATTTCTTCTACCAAGTCGCCATTTAGAAATCTTTGTTTTCACGTCCATTTGGTGTATAACCAAATTATACATAGATGCAACAGCCATCATTACTCGTATAGTAGTTATTCTTGCTTTGGAGCAAATGTGTCAAAGTAATCTATATTCTTCTTTTGTCTAAAGCCTTTTACTACTAACCGGGCTTTAAACTTATCTAGTGATCCATCTGGTTTCAATTTCTTTGAAATATCCACTTAGTGTCCAACACTTTGGAACCTTTAGGTAAGTCAACTAATATCCATGTGTGATTGGCTAAAATGGAATCTAGTTCACTTTTGATGGCCTCTTTCCAAAACACGGCATCTAAAGATGTCACCGCTTCTTTATATGATAAAGGATCATTGTCTAAAAGATAGACAACCCAATCACCATCCGAAAAAGTAGCTTTCTTTTGCCTTTTACTCTTAGTAATTGACTTGAATCACTAGATATAGGTTCAATATTCTTTGACACTTCTTGGCCAAAAGATGATACACTACTATCAACCTTCCTTTCTAATAGGTTAGACTTAAGAGGAAATACATTCTCAAAAAGTGCATCCCTTGACTCAATGATATCATTTTCGTCAAACACATCATCTATGGTTTTAATAACCATAAATCGATATGCGATCTTGTGAGCTGCATATCCAACAAAAACACAATCACATGTCTTTGGTCCTAGTTTCCTTTTCTTTGGTTCAGTATAGCCACTTTGGCTAGACAACCCCATACCCTTAAATGCTTTATGGTAGGTTTTCTTCCATACCATAATTCAAAGGGTAACAATCCGGTTTTCTTGTGCGGAACTCTATTTAAAATATAACATGCCGATAACATGGCATCCCCACATGTCTAGGGGTAACCCCGAGCTTATGAGCATTGAATTCATCATTTCCTTCAATGTTCGATTCTTCCTTTCTGCCACCCCATTAGACTCGAGGTTGATAAGGGGCGGTGGTCTCATGAATAATACCATGGTCCTCACAAAGCGAGAAAGATTAGAGTATTCGAGTACCTCTATCGGTTCTAAGCCTTTTCACTTTCCTCCTAATTGATTTTCCACCTGCCTGCTTATAGGATATAAAAGCATTACTTGCTTCATCCTTGGACTTAAGAAGGTAAACCATGGTAAATCTAGAGTGGTCATCTATGAATGTAACAACATATTTTTACCTCCTCTAGATTCAAGTGACTTATAGTCACAAAGATCACTATGCACCAAATCAAGAAGGCCACTTTGTCGTTCCATTGACCTATGTGGTCTTTTAGTGAATTTTGCCTCCACACATGTGGGGCACTTTGTCAATGGTTGCTTAATATGATTGTCTATTAAGCCTTTCTTATGCATATAAGAAATATAAGATGCATTACGATGACCTAATCTACCATGCCATAAATCATAATAATCAATAAAGTAAGCGGAAGAAGCACTAGGCTTTTCTTTTATTATCTCAGAAACACTTAGTACAAATAAACCATCGCTAAGATACCCCTTGCCCACAAATACATCATTTTTCGAACTACAAGTTTGTCGGACTCAAAAAGTAACTTCATTCCTGCCTTGTTGAGAAGCGCCCGAAATAAGATTACGTCTTATTTCGCACATCATGACACATTGTCCAAAACAAGTGTCTTTCTGAAGAGAGCTTCAAAGTAATTTTTCCTTTGCCGATAACCTTGGTTTTGAGAGTTGCCCATATAGACCTTATCATCAAAAATAGAATAACTCAAAAAGAGTTTCGGTCCCCACGAGATGTGCCTCGTAGCACTTTGTGTCTATTATCGATCATTTGGTTTTTCAACCAAAAATACTTGTTATCATCGCTGCAAAGACTTCCTCTTAGAAGATTGACTTTTGCCTTATCGGCAAAACCTTCTTCTTGTTCTTGATCTTTCTTGAAGTGACGCTTGCCGCACATGAAGCAATTTCCTTTCTTCCTCTTTGAGTTTGAATTTTTACGAACAGGATTGCCTTTCCTCTTAAGATTTGGTTTCTTCTCTGTTTCCACGGATGGGCATTGGATCGAATGTATCCAATGGGCTTTTCACCTTTGTCTTTAATGCGGTTCCGTTCCTCTATTTTGATGCGAACTACCACGATCAAAAGACCAGTCCTTCCTCTTGTGTTTCATTGTAGTTTTGAAATCCTTCCAAGAGTCGGGTAGTTTATCAATTAAAGAACTCGTGACAAACAGATCCGGTAAAATCATGTTCTCTTTAGCCAAATTCCCAACCATAACCTGGAATCTGTCTACTTGAGAAGAGATGGTTTCACCTTGATCATCCGGAAGTTCGGAAAATTTGACACCACATACTTCTTTAAGCCAGATCATCTTCGAGTATATTTGTTGACCAAAGCATTCCAAATCATGTAGGCATGATCAAAGGAATTGTAAACATTATACAATTCATTCGATAGAGCATTGAATCCTGTTCTTGCATTGAAAATCTGCTCGATCCAAGCAAGCCTCTTCATATCGAGATCAATATCCTCACTATCCAGGAGGCTTGGGATCGATCAATGCAACGCCACCCCTATTTGCGTTAATGCAAATAGCATCATCTGCTTCACCGTTTAAAATTCTGCCTGAAGATGTGCTATCTTATCAAACTACGAGACTATTCTCGGTTCTCCATACTCGGTTGTATGGTAGCAGCGATATTTTGGCTGGCAGCGGATAGGTGGAAGGCCCACGATGTGATAGTATCCACATGATTATTCGACCATAGTCTTACAGAAAATAAGCCAAATAAGATCTAAATCCTTAAGATTGTTATCTTAGGCATATCTTGTAAGACAAAGCGGATATCGAGAAATAGAGAAATACCGTTATCGCACACCGGTTGCGAGTGAAACGAACCAGGAAGGAAGAAGCACGGACAATCGAGTTGAGTCGTATCGTAAGATACTTTCCTTAAGGATTTAGATGCCCCCTCTTACGCAAGCGGGGTTGACCTTGCACCTTACCCTCCAAGATAAATACAACTCCTAAACGTATAGGTTGCGAGAACCTAATACAGTACCGGGGATATCAAACGGCTATCGACCCTCTTAATACTTAAACAAAAATACAAGATTATCATCTCGGAGCGGTGTGGCGGGGACAATACGTCTGCTTTTCTATATATAAAACAGGCATGACATGGTGTATATATATAATCTTGGAATACCCTTTCATGAAGGGATACATCCGTATGAATACGGGTGATATACGTGCGGGGTGTACCCTTTCATGAAGGGATCGACCGTATGTATACCTCCACGTACGGGGAGGGGGTGTAACTATTCATATACGAATAGACAAGTGTGGTTCAACCGTATGGATGAACCAAATCGAGTTTTAAACAAAACATTAAAACTCCTATAAGGTTTTGTCCACACCCACACCCCGACCCGACCTCGGCCTCGGCCCCGGCTCGGCTCGGCTCGGCTCAAGGCGTGCGATTCAAAAGCACCCCAAGGACCCCCACACACTAGAGAGTAGGGTGTCTTCCTCTCCAAAAGGCTCACACCTTAAGGAAACAATCCTATATATATACCCTCAAGTAACTCTCCCACAACCAATGTGGGACTATTCTTGAGCTCAATCTAGCCTCTTGCACACAAGAGAGTACAACCAATTTCAAACAAAATAGAGGAGGAAACAAAAAAGGAGGAATGAAACAAAACACAATTTTGAAACTTTGACACACACTTGAAAAAGTGCTTTTTGAAACAAGTGCTTTGACCCAAAAGTGCTTCTATAAAATAATAATACAACATTTTTTTTATCCATTGAATGTGAATTTGGACAATTCCCCCTAAAAATAAATAATTATTTTTAAATTTGATGAACATTATATCCAACAATGACAACTTGAGTGTTTGAGAATGATCAATCACCGGAATGTTTGTATTTGAAGGAGAAGAACATGTCTTTTGTTTCTTAGAACTTTGTCTTCATGTCTTTTGTGTTCTTTATCAGAGGTGTCTTCATTCTTGAGGCAGATTCTTCCTTTGTTTGTAACCAAGGTTTTAAAATTCGGAATTGGGTAGAGAGAATTTCGTTTTGAATCAGATCCAATTTCAACTAAATCGAAAATATAAGCTATTTTATTATGAAAATTGAATTGGTTCAGAATAGTGAATTGACCATGAATCGGTCTAATTCAAAATGGATTACAAAGAAAATGACTAGAAATTGGCAATCTGGATCCAATTCGGCTGATCTGATTCCGATCTAGGATACAATGAAAACGATAGAACTCAAGATCGATGCCGAATCCAATCCGAAAAGGCCGATTCATCGATTCAAATTCCCGATTTTTAAAAGGGCAATTACTATCATTCTCCTACACTTAGCCTATATTTAATAAAACTCTTCTACCTTAAACTTCTTTTCTGATACTCCCATGCTTTTAAACTTTTACATCTCCTTCTCCCCTCCTGTTTTTAAATACTTAGATTGCCTTTCTTTTTCACCTGGTTCCTACTAATCTATTTATCCATTCTTAGTGAGTGGCTCACAAGTTGCTTTTACCGAATCAAGAAAGAATCAATCAATTAACAAATTTTTAATAAGTTTGCTTTTACCGAACCAAGAAAGAAAAGCATTGGCTTTTCAACACTTCTCCCACTCATGAAGTAGTTTTTCCCCTTATGTATTTTAATGTCATTAAATTATTATTTTTTTGGTTGAATTATATTTAAATGCATTAGCACTTAAGGACATATATCAATTTAATTTATCTTCCCCCCCCCCCCCCTTTTGTATCCATCATCATTGATTTAGTAATTGATGGCAGGATCGGTATTGGGATGAGATCAGTATCGGTCTCAGTCGTATTGGGATGGGATCAGTGGTTAAGGGTGTCAATTGGGTACGAAAACCGGGTATTCGGTTTGGATCCGATTTGGTTCCAAGCAGTGGCAGTGCGATTCAGATCCGGACCAAGTCCTAGAACGGTTCTAGAATTGAATACTCTAACCAATCCTGGACGGTTCAGTTCGGATCTGGTTACAATCCGGTTCTTGTATTTGATTCTTATTTGGTTATTACATCCGGTTACTATATCCAATTTAAATTCGGTTATGTCATTTGGTTCTCGTTCGGTTCTTATATTCAGGAGACAAAGCAAAACAAAAGTTTGAGATCAAAATATATGACTTGCTTAAGTAAAAGAAATATTGGTAGAATATTTTAATGAGAATATTAATGTAATTGGAACAGATTGACTCAAAAGTGAGACAAATTTGTTTTTTTTTCGGGTAATAAAAGTGAGACAATTTTCAAATTCTATTACAACTATCAATACATGAAGGGACCTGAATTTGTTTTTATCAAATCCTCAATCAAGCAATTATTTCAAATGAGTAGAAGAATAAACACTAAATAAGTGAAATAAATTGAAAGAAGTGAGAATTGAAAAGTCAAGTTAACCACTTAACCGTCGATTAGAGTCTTTTAAACCTAATAAACTATTAGGGTTTTATGTTAATTCTTAAGGCGGGTATTCGATTCGGATTCGGTTAGATCCGGATCCGATCTGAACCGAATTATAAAGACATTTTCAGATCCAAAACTTAACCATATTAAATTCGATCTGGATCTGGATTCGGTATTTGGTTACTGATTACTCATTGACACCCTTATTGATGGTACATTCAATAAAATAGCAACAAGAGGTTTTAGGGATTAAAAGATAGGAAAAAGGAATGCCACTTGGTTGTGCAACACGACATGTACCTGGGCCCAGACACAACCATGAATGAAATACCGGTGCACCCCCTTGATCGGGTGGCGTTCTTTATCCCTAAAAAATAATAAAAAAAGGATAAAAATCAGTATGAAATCAGTCTCGTCCCTAAAAATCGATAAAAGCAAATTTGTTAACCGATTGGTTCTTTCTTGGTTCGGTAAAAACAACTTGTGAGTCACTCACTAAGAATGGAAAAATATATTAGCATATTATTAGGTGAAAAGGAAGGATAATCTGGGTATTTAATAAATATGAAGGAGAAGGAGATGTAAAAGTTTAAAAGCAGGGGAGTATCAAAAAAAAAGTTTAAGATAAGAGAATTTTAGTAAACATAGATTAAGTATAGGAGAGTGATAGTAATTATCCCATTTTTTAAACTATGCTGGAGCTTGCTTGACAATGGCCGCAGTGGTGTGTTCATTCTGAGATGCGATCAGGTCTTGTGAGAGAACATCATAAATTCATAACTAGTTGTGGAACTTTGCGGAACAGAAAAGAAACGAGTAATGGCGTTCCTAAGTCAGAAACAGCAGAGGGTTCTATTGGAAGCACATGCGATCTAGAGAGAGGATTGGTGCATGTGGAGGCAGAATGGGTGGAGGCAGAAGGAAAGTTTTGAAAGCCAGACATAGAAGATCTGAAGATGGAGGGTTGAGAGCAGAAGGTGAAAAGGCCGAGGGTGAGTGGGAGAATGAACGAATGGTGACGGCTGGGTATGGGCTGTAAGGGTATTTATGTAATATCCCTTCATGTGTTCTAATATAATCCTACTTGTTTTAATGCCCAGGCTGTGAGGAGCAATCTAGTAATTAGCCCATCTGACCTAAACCCTAGTTTCCCTATATATACTAGCTGGAGGCAGCAGTCTGGGTATTCCAAACTAGATACTCAGGGTGTAATGCTTTAAGCAACCTTGTGCTTAAAC